>NC_133649.1:19682767-19918169 GCF_009905375.1 Apium graveolens | reverse complement strand
AGCTTTCTTCAATTGATGCTCTACTCATCAGACACATTACAGAACCATCATTACTTGCTGAAAGCTTAGCTTCATAAATGTTACCACGCCTGTATCCTTTCAGAACTACTTTGCCTGTAGATTTACTCACAACTTCACAGTGTTCTTCAAAGAAATCAACATGATAACCTCTATCACAGATTTGACTTATACTCAGCAGATTGTGTTTAAGTCCTGAGACTAGAGCTACTTCTTTAATGATGACATTCCCAAGATTGATATTGCCATATCCCAATGTTTTTCCAATGTTGCCATCTCCATAAGAAACACTTGGGCCAACTTTCTCCACAAAGTCTGATAGCAGGGCTTTATTTCCAGTCATATGTCCTGAAATCCACTGTCCAGAACTAGGATGTTTTTCCTGTTGCCCTGCAATCACAAACACCACTAATGATTAGTTTTAAGGACCCAGACTTGCTTGGATTCTTTGGCCTTATTAAGTTTGTTAACATTTGCAGCGGATTTAGCATCATAGTTTATGTTAACATGTTTCTTATCAGAATTTACACTATCAGACTTTGAATCAGAATTTACAGTAGAAGGAACAATGGAAACTTTCTTTAAAGAAGGTTTTATTTGATAATAATCATAGTACAAACTATGATATTCCTTACAAGTATAAATGGAATGCCATAAACTACCACAATGAAAATAAGGATTTTGTGGCTTATATCTAATAGACTGACTCTTAACTCCTGACTTTGAAGGTAAGGAGTTTATGTTCTTATTCTTCCTGCAAAAAAAGCCAGATGGTTAGAACTTCCACAGTTATGACACATTTTCCTAGGAGCTTTAGGAACAGGTTTATAATTATTGCTTTTATTCACACCTTCCTTTCCATTCCTATTTTTCCTAGGTGATTTTATCTTGTTTACGTTCTTACCATCTTTCAGCTTATGCTTAAGCTGCTTCTTAGTCATTAAGCCTATATTTACTTCAGCTGTCTTTTCCTATTTTAGTTTGTCAGAAGTTAATCCCTTTTTAACTTCTGATTTCTCATTATCAGACTTTACAGTTACAAACTTAACAAGTTTTAACTTTGGCTTTTGCTTAACAACAGGCTTAATTTCTACAGTTCCTTTATAATTCTTATCATCTCCATAACCTAAGCCCTCTTTCTAGTTTTCACTACCTTAGCAAATTTTGAGTTGTTCTGCCAGAGTTAGTCCAAGTCTTGATAACCTCTCTTTCCTTTTCTAACTCAGTTTTTAGAGATTCATTCATTTTTAGCACTTCATTCCTAACATAAAAAGCATCATCTCTATCTTCTGAGTTTGATGGAACATAACTAACTCTTTTTCTAATAAATCATTTCTTTTCTTAAAAGCAAGATTTTCAGAAGTTAATCTTTCACATGTTAAGGTTTGATCTCTATAACTAACAAATATAGTTTTAAGATATCTTCTCAACTCATTAATATCATCAGTATGAAAAGCATAAGTAGTCTGAGGTACCTTTGATTCAGCAGCTTCAGAACAGCTTTCAGCACTTGCTTTATCAGCATTTGCCATCAAAGCATAATTCTCCTCACTTTCAGATTCTGAGGTGTCTGTCCAGCTTTTCTTCTTTGTGACAAGAGCCTTGCCTTTGTCACTCTTCACTTTCTTGCAATCAGGAGATATGTGGCCTTTCTCACCACAGTTATAGCATTTGACATTGGTATAATCTCTTATGTCAGACTTTCCTCCTATGCCCTCAGATCTTCTGAAATTCTTCTTATCAGAACTTGTGCCTTTCCTAGAAAACTTCTTTCCCTTCCTGAACTTCCTGTATGCAATCTTTGTGATCCCTTTCACCATAAGAGCACACAACTTCATCATCTCCTCATCAGCATCAGTCTCAGGTAAGCTTTCAGATTCTGAGTCATCATCACTTTCAGAACTTGATGACTCAGTATCAGACTTTGTGAAAAGAGCTTTACCCTTGTCTTTCCTTGAGGTAGCTGCCTTGGGGGATTCTTCTTCAGCCTTAAGAGCAACTGTCCTTGACTTTCCTCCTTTCCTCTTGCTTCTTTGTTCCATCTCAAGTTCATGAGTCTTGAGCATTCCATAAATTTCATCAAGAGTTGTTTCATCAAGATTGTAGTTGTCTCTTATTGTTGTTACCTTCAAATCCCAGCATTCAGGAAGAGCTAACAGGAATTTAAGGTTTGAATCTTCAAGATCATACTCCTTATTAACCAGTGACAAATCATTTAAGAGTTTGACAAATCTATCATATAAATCAGTCAATGACTCATTAGCCTTTGAGTCAAAGTGTTCATACTCTTGAGTGAGTATTGTCTTCATGTTCTTCTTAATTGTATCAGTTCCCTGACACCTTGTTTCCAAAGCATCCCATATCTCATTTGCAGTCTTGCAGTTAATTACCCTGTTTGACATTACATTATCAATGGCACTATGCAGTAAGTGTTGTACCTTAGCATCCTTAGCAATTGATGCGATATCTTCAGCAGTGTAATCACTCTTCTCCTTTGGTACAGTCTTTGCTGCTTCACCTGCAACTACAACAATGAGCTTGGTTGGTTTGTGAGGTCCTTCCTTGATTCCATCAAGATATTCTGGATCTGTAGCTTCCAGAAACATGGTCATCCTCACCTTCCATATGGCATATTCATATGGTCTCAGTATGGGAACTCTGATGGTCTCATACCGACTTTGAATTTGTGTCTTTGGAGGTTCTTCAGTTTTGGTGGGTTTAGTTGGAGTTTCTGTGTCAGACATGATTGTGTTTGGATCTTAAAACTGTTTGTGCGTTAACAGATAGGCTCTGATACCACTTGTTAGGTCACACACACACACTGTAGAGGGGGTGAATACAGTGTAAAGTACAATCAAATCGAACTTTAATAACTCAAGTAACAGAAAACAAAATTTATTGAAACAATAAACTCTGTTATAGTATGGAACTGTCACCTCTCAGTGATAAACAAATATCACGAGAGCTGCTAGGGTTTGGATGAATAATCTTCTCGAATATGATAACACTTATAGTGTAAACCCTATGTCCGTGTTTATATACTACACAGTTACAAGATAATCGCTAATTGATATGGAATATAATTCTGCTTCCTAAAATATATCAATCAGATATCTTTTCTTCCAAGTATTCTATTCTTCATAGAATTCCTTCTTCATGCATATCACTTCTTATGTTTGTCTCGATCTTCTTTCCTTTAATCAGCTGTTGTCCTTATCTGAACGTCCTTCAGTACTTAAGTTCTGATATCCATCTTCTGATGATTATCTCCTGATAATATAAGTATTGATATCCTTAAGTCCTGACTTCCAGTAAGTACTGATTTATCCTGTTTAAGTAAGATCTGAAAACTAAACATAAATCATATTAGCTATGACATTATCAAATATATCTAACAAATCTGGTTATAAATTTGTAATACCATATCTTGATTAAAAACACATTTTTAGTTAATAAAGTTATAATATTTTCAATTCTTTTTTGATGAAATATGGAACATATAGAAGACACTCCTTGGAAGAAACGGTAAGGATATTATGGATACCGATTATTTGGACTCTGCTTTCCTTTTCTATGATGAGAACAAGCAGTTGGTTCGAGTTAAAGTCAGGGACTGTCTTGATACTAAAAAGCTGTGATATATTTACCAAGATGTTCCACTTCCATGGCTAAGATCCCGTCCTGTCTGAAAGACTAAAAAGCCTAAGAAAGGAGGGCGCGGTCTGCCAATGCTGCTGAAGCACCAACACCTATATTAGACGCTAGTGCACTGCCTAAAGTTCTGGATGGAATCCTGAAAGTTAACGTTCCCATGCCCAAAAAATCGAGGACTCAAGAGGAGAAGGAAGACGAGGATGAGATACTGGAGATAGACGGGATTGAATATGATGGAGATGAGTATATTAAATTTGATGTTTACATCAACGACGAAGATGAAGTAGACAGTGGACCTCAAAATGCTGAGTTCGCAGGGGCCTTCTCCAATGTGCCATTTAAAGTGAGCAAAAAAGTGAAAACCATTCTGAATTTGGGAATAACGGAGCTTCTCGAGGACTTGGGAGCTGATGATGATTAAGGCCTGGTGGTGGCCTTGGTTCCGAGAACTGGGAAAGGGAAAGTCACCATTGGAAGTGTCAAGATTCAGTTCTCTTCTTAATTAAACATTTTTTCTGATCAACAATAATATTGCAGGTCATTAGCTTGCATGAGTTAATCCTGTACGGCTTGTTTTGTGTGTCTTTCATTCTGTTGTTTGTTTTTAATCATCGTCTCCGGGATCATATATGATCTTTGGTTGTTCTGTTGATGTATAATAAAATCTCTCAATGTAAGCATCAACTATTAATCCGAGTTTCTGATCTTCTTGTTTTTCCTAGCTAACAACATTGGTTCTTAATATCACACATGTCTTTTTTACATCAAAGTATACCAATTAATCATCTATCAGTCATTACTACTGTCAGGTGACATTCTTCGGTCCAGTTTACAAGCATAGTTCAATTAAAAAAAGAGGTGGAAAGTGGGGCACCTGGATAAGTATTTACATGCAACTGTTATTTCATTTGTAGGTTTAATATTAAAAAAATTTCTCTTTTTTTAGTTGTGGAGGCACGTGACCCCAGGTGTGGTGTACCTCCGCCACTAGCTCTGCATATTTGGATTTTTTGTTGGTATCGTTGGTGTCCTGTTATACATTTTTTGGTAGTGTATACATTTCAGTGCTTAGAATTTTTGTTGAGTCATGGTATGAGGTTTGATATTTTTTAGCTCAGTTGCTTAGTTTCAGAGTTGATGTTGCATTATACAAGATTTTAATTTCAACTTATTCTGAAATTTGCTTTTATACATGTGTAGGACAAAAAAATGAAGGGGCTTAATTTTTACATACCAGACTGGAACTTTTTTTTGTATAAAGTAATACCAATAATTTTCCCCATTTGGCAGATTGCAGGGTCTGAGATACTCGTATTTGTCCCCTAGAATTGTGTAGAATTATTGATTTTTCTGAAGTCCCAGATAAAGAATAGTAATATGTGAAATACTTGTGTAATATTAATGTTGACCCAACTATGATCAATTTGTTTGCTCATTTGCCAACTTTCAAGTTTCAACACTTTTGTTTTCTAAGCTTTATTTTTATAAAAAATAACAAATAATGTTTGATTTAAGTACACTATGCTGTAAATAATTTAATTAACAAATAGATATAAAATTAAAATACGTAAATACAAGAGTTATAGTTCAGTTCTAATTATTTATTTTTTTCTCAAAATACTACTTCTTTCCATATTTTATGTGTATTTAAAGTCCTATAAAATGAACGTCTTCATTATTATATTCTAATTCTTTTTTTTTGAGATTTTTTCAAAAATACGTTTTAAAGCCAAAATTATACTTTCTTAAGTTTTAATTTGCAAAACAATTTTTTTATTTTTTTCTAAGTATCAAATAAGCCATGTTTTTATTTTAACTTTGTTCAGAACAACACAACATTTTATTTTTACTAAAATAACTCGTTTATTTTAAGTTCTAATATCTAATTTTTATTAAAAACGAAATTGAAAAAAATACATATGAAGTTATCTTACCTTAAAATAAGAAAGAAATTTAAAATATTAACATTTTAACATTGAAATAATATTATAACATACATAAAAATACACCTGCTTCTTAAAGAATCACAGAACCCTTGATTCTATTATAAAATTTCATCAAACTCGTTTCTAACATAGAATAATAATAATATTTAAATATATTAAAATGTTTATTGAAATTTGAAAAAATATTGATTTTAAGTTTGATTCTATTGTGTAATAATTTTGGATAAATTTGATTTTATTCTAGTTAGAACCACTTGAAACAATTTTATCAAATTTAAACAATTTTTTTATAAAAAAAATTAATTTTCATTTTTAATTTAGTAATTAAATTTTTTAACTATATATGATAAAAATAAAATTAATTATGTAAATATACGAGAAAAATAATATGTTAAATTATTAAATCCATTAACTTTTAAATTCAGTTAAGACAAAAATTACTATTAAATCACTGTCTAAAACTTTCTAACTATAATAGATTTGAGAAATCATCAATTTTTGGGTTTTTTTTTATAATTTTACCATTTTTTGAAATATTTTCCAAAAATCGATTCGCAATCAAATTTGTATATATCCTTAAGGATAACTTAGGTTATTTTTTATTTCATTCAATTTTTTATTTTAATGAGAGGTATTGAATTGCAAAATGGTATTTTTATAAAATGTTTGAAAGTTAGGGGTGTTTACTTCACCAATTTTTCAGAAAACTTTTCTTAGAAAATAAATTTTTTTGAATATGTGTTCCACTTGCATATTTTCTAAAATGAAAACTAGAAAAATGAAAAATATGGTTTTCTGATTTATAACTAGGAATAAAATTGTGAAAAACAACTTAGGGGCTGTTTATTTGTAGAAATTTTTACCATTTTTCCATTTTTTGTTTTACTAAAATTTTCATTTCTAAGAAAACAGTTGAAAATTGAGAAAATGTCTTTTTCAAAAAATCTCTAAAAACTATTCATTTATATATAAATTTAATATAATCCTAATAGTTATCTTTTCAAAATATTTATATCAAATTGAAAAGATAAGTGTATTTTTTCACTTTTATAATTATGAACATGTCTAGAAAAGAATATTAGTATAAAATTTTGAATTAATAAATTAATTTTTTTTGTAGAGAAATCAAAAAATTCTTTTCCATTTACTTGTAAGTCCATATAAATGTATTAGTCAAGAAATATTATGTCTAAAAAATTGTAACAATTAAACAAGTACAATGCATTGACACACTTTTTCTAGGAGGGAAGCTTTTCGGTTTGGCGCTTCCCTTTCCCCCAACATTTTTTAATTTTTTTTAAACATTAGACTAAACAACCGCTTATTTTAGATCTAATTAAATACCTAGTAATACATCTAGGGTTAAACCTCCATCTCTCCTCATCTTATACATATTCCACAAGCCTTTTGGACTAATTTATCTGCTTACATACCTTCATTAAACATTAGTAGTTTCACTGGTAACCTATGTTATATGTGTATGTATCAGTTCATGTATATGATTGCTCCAATATCATATGCCAGTTCTGGAATTTTGTAAATTTTCTCTTTTATTGCAGGTTTGTGCATCATGCCTCCTGGAGGGCGGATGACTAGATCGACTGTACATAGGGAGAAAGAAACCCCAACTAATGATACTAATACAAGTATCACTGAAAAAAAATGCATCACCGATTCTAGTAGTAAATTTCCTAAGTTACTCAGCGCACCACTCGCTCTAAGGTTAGGGGTAAACAAGTTGGATCCACAACACAGTCTGTTCTACAAGGTGAACCGATTAGACCCATCACACCATCCAGTACCCATACTGAACAACACCAGCGGCCCTCTGTGATACAGAGTGAACAACAGAATGACCCTCCCTCTTCTAAAATGCAATCTGATAATTGTAGAAAGATATATACCTTTATTTATTACATGTTGGTGTTATTATTGATTTTTTTGTAGATCCAAATGCTACATACAAACCACGTAAAGCAACTCGCGGCATGGCTACTTCTAAGATTGCAAGGGCAGCTTCAACAGGAAAGTTGTTAGTAACTTTTGATGCAGATTGTCGTCAACCAATTTGTCTTAATGCTGAGAAATTTAACAATGAAATTGGATTTGTTGTTCGTAATCATGGTACATTTCATTATAAGGATTGGAGACTAGTACCTGAGGAGGTCAGAGCTCCATTGCGAAGTTATCTACTTGTAAGTTCTTTCATGTTATGTTCTTTTTAGAACATAAAAGACTAGGAAAATATATTTTCCAGCATTGTAGAATCCATTATAGCTTGCCATGTGTGTAGCAGTGGCTTGGTTAAGGGAACCCACCGGAACAGTAGCGGGGAGGGAGCAGGCGAAGCGTGTCGTTCGTAACATATTTTATTGTTAATTTGATGTCTAAATTTAAGCATAGAAGACATGAAATCATATACTTTATATATTGTTGGTCAAGGAGGGCATCAGGACAACATCTCGATAAGTAGTACATAAACTGTGTGTATTGTTAGGTAGTCTGGTTAGGCTGGTTTTTTAATATATGATAATCTGATACAGTAGATAATTATGTGATGCCCTGCTACATATACCAGTACATGCTAATTTAGTTTAGAATCTATTCACTGTTTTTGGCATTCTTTTAAATACCGGTACCAACTACTAGTTAAATGCAAATAATGTGTACAATATAATCAATGTTATTCATATAAGTTCTCATGTTTAACAGGAAAATTTTGACATCAATTTACATGATGAGACAACTATATTATGTATTGATGAACAAATGAGAAAAGCTTGGAAGAGTTACAAGTACAAGTTACATTCATACTTTAAAAGTAATGGAGGTGAAAATGATCTTGTAATGGCTAAAAAGAAGCGGTATCCAGACTTTAGAGATGATCAACAAGAAGATTGGGAGATGTTATGTGATCGTTGGTCTACGGTTCAATTTAAGGTGACTTGTATTTTCTTAAAAATACTTATCTTATAGAATTATTACGTCCTTTGTCATTGATATTGGCTTATTATTTTTGATAGGAAAGAACATCAAAAAATATCACTAATCGATCTAAAAGGAAGTGGAATTCTAAAAATGGGTCAGTTTCTACGCCACAACACCATATTCGACGTGGAATGGAATTAACCTCTTTAATCGGGAAAATTGAGACATGGCGTCAAAATCATTATGATGAAAATGGATGGACTGGACCAGATCTAGAACAATTATATGTAAGTAATTACTCAATTATTCATAGGTCAACATTATTAAATACCATGTCTTGTAATATATTTTGAAATAATGATCTTACATGTTATTGTATATGTATATTTATCTATTATAATAACTAACTTTTAATGTTTAATTAGGAGCATATGCTAGAAATTAGGGGTGCTTATTCTCCGGAGGAAATGTCTGATAAAGAAATTTTGGAGTCAGTTCTTGGTCGTCAATCAGTATACTTACGAGGATGGGGAAGATCTACTCGTGGTAAAAATTCTAAATCATGTCATAGTACTAATGTTGAGTCAAGCCAACCAAGTTATCAAGCAATAGTACAACAACTTAATGAAACCACTGATCGTCTCAATGATGTTGTTGACATACTACGCAAGAATAATCTCCTGCCAGAACCAGTGACATCTCCATAAAATGAAGCCTCTCATCGGGAACAAGGAAACTAGGATACAATTTTATGTTTTCTATTATATTATTATTTAAACCTCAAGAAGTGATGGTGTACATTGAATAATATATTTTTGTAAGGATTTTTAATTTCACTTTTCAATAAAACCTTCATGATATTTATGTGCCCGTCAAACTATTGTTTTTGCATAAATATTTGTAAAAAAAGGCATAAAAATTGGAAAATATATAAATAAAAAAAATTGCATAATCATAAATAAATAATAACCCGCTTTTAGAGAAGCTACACATTGGTAATTATTACATTGACAAATAGCTGAAGATAAGGCGCCACATGTCCTATGATAAGATGCCACGTGTCCGACGACAAGGACGCCACATTAACGTTGACAAGGCGCCACGCGTTCGCCGACCAGGTGCCACGCGCTCATTGACCAGGCGCCACGTGGTCATTGACTAGAAGCCATGTAACCAATGACAAGGTGCCACGTAATCGGTGACAAGGCATCACGTCATGGATGACTATGTGCCACGTGGAATAGTAATTGATGACTCATTAATGATGAGTCAATTTTAATGGGACCCCCAATATTTTACCTACTAATATAGTTATGTGTAGCTAAAGAGTCTTTCTTTACGAACCTTTACCTACAAATCACTACCAATTTTTTATTGTTAGGTAAAAGTTGATACCTACTAATACAGTAGATTTACCTACACATAAAATTGGTAGATAAAAGCCAAATTTTTTGTAGTGTTTGGCATCAGCAGGTAGAAGAAGAGAGACAAGCAATTCCACTGAGGATTGGATCTCATTGAGTTGAGTTTGCTGAGAAGCTTGATTCTTTAGAATTTCAGAAATCTGATCTTGTTGCTTCTCCTGAGTCTTTTCAATATACCTAATTCGGTCAAAGGCTGGCTTAAAAAACCTGTTCTTTTCCAATTTGACATTCATATCTTGCTGGATCAGTGATTCTTGAATTTTGTTCACCTTGTCATGAGTTATTGAGTGTTGACCTTGAAGGTGCCTAGTACTCAATGCAGTAACTCTCAGCTGTGCCTTGAAATCATCATTTATCAGCATTTCATCAGCCTTAGCCAGGTACTCAGCAAGAATTTTTTCAGTAGGAACAAAACTAACTGTGTTCCATTCCTTAGTCCACTCCTTTCCTCTAGGAGTTTCACTCCAAGGTACTGGTGCATCCTCTCTAACAAACTTCTTGATCAAATCAGCTTTATTAACTGTTTGTTGAGGTGCATGTCCTAAAGGACCAACTGCATCAGCATCTAGATTAGTAGCAGCTTCACCAGTAGATTCAGCATTGTCAGCATCAGAACTTACAGAGCCTGCAGTATCAGCATCCTTTGATAATATAACAATATGTGAGGCTATAGAGGCTTCAACATCATCCTCTAAATTCTGATCTGCAACTAAGTTCTGATCAACATCCAAATTTTGATGCCCACCTAAAATCTGATCTTCATCATCTAGATTCAGAATTGGCGTTGTTGGAATATTGGCATTGAGATCAGCATCCAAAATTGGTGTTGTTGGTGGAGTGAGTTGAGTTGGTGGAGCTTCCAAGTACAGAACATCAGGTACAACCAAGTTATGAATATTTATTTCATCACTTGTACCTGGATCTTCAGCATATACTGGATCATTAATAGGAGACATAGGAGGTGTATGCACTTGCTCTGGAATATCCTCTTGTTCTTGAATAGGAGACTTGTGAGTTGATTCAGCAGTGGGAAGTAATTCAATTACTATAGGTTCTGTTGAGATCAGAGATTCCTGACCCCCTTCTTAGCTGCTGCTTCCAGAACTTCTTCAGAGTGTGATGATTCACTTACAACCCTCCTGGCTCTTTACTTTTTAAGTCTCTTTTCTGAAGTAGAGACTTTGGAAGCTTCATCATCAAAATTTAGCTTTCTAAGCCTTTTGAGGGGCCTAGAACTCCCAGTTTCAGTATCTTTCTGAGAAAAGATCTTCTCAGCTTCTAAAACAACAGGTTCTGATATAGGAACATGTTCCTCATTATCTGACTCATCTTTTACAATAATTTTCCTTCTCTTCTGTTGAGACTGAGGTACTATCTTAGTCCTCTTGGGTTTTGAAGATGAAGGTTTCACTGGATGTGCTGAAGGTTGAGGTTGAGATGACTGTGTTGGTTTGTAATATGTCCTGATGGAGGGTTGAGTTGGTTGAGGTTGAGAAGTTTGAGGTGTTTGTGTAGTTGTGGTAGGTGCGGATGGAGATTGGGTTGGTTTTGATGAGTTGGTGGGTTGGACATCAGGATAGACAGATGTATATGCTTGTGGATCACCATTTACCAAGATCTGTTTTACTAACTGGGGAATCTGTAAGGGTCTCAGCACTTGTTTCTTATTGTCAGCATTTAACAAATCATTAAAAACCCTTTTTGCAAGCTTAAAGGGTGGACTTAAATCATTGGCTAGTGGGGGCTCATCAGCACAACAAAAAGTATATATAAGCTGACAGAATCTAGCAAAGTATACTACATTCATATCCTCTGTCATCCTATCCCCTATGAAACCTAACACATCATTTGCAAAATCAAAATGAGTTTGATGGATAAGGGCATACCCGATTTGCGGACTTATGATGGGAATAACATCAAAGTTGAAGCATTTATTGGCGAATGCCTTAGTGATACAATCAAAGAAAAACCTCCATTCCTTTCTGATATTTGATCTTTTCAGTTGACCCGGCTTTCCCAAACTTTTCTCATAGCCCATACTGGCCATAAGCTGCTGTAAAACAGGACCCTCCACTGTTGAGAATGTACAACCTTCAAGTAAGTGGAGAGCTTTACGAACTGCTCCTGGAGTTACCACATGCTCGACATCTCCTGATGTGAAAATTATGCTTGGTGAACCAGCAACACCACCATTATCAAAAAGCACAGTTCGCCAAAATGTCAACACCTGTTTGCTTGAAATAGATTGAGGTTGGGTCAAAGCGTACCCAATCTCACTATTAGCTAAGAAATCTTGCACAAAGTGCAGATCTGATGAAGCTTCAGCCTTGTTCAGGATTGCAACATATTTATTTGGTACAAACTTGGCTCCATCAATAAATAAATCCTTGGGCGCCATTAGAAATAAGTGAGAAATTAGTTTGCCTGAAAGGTGTTTGATGAAATGTCTGTATAGAAAACCGTCAGAAAATATGAGAGAATAAGAAAAAGAGAGAGAGTGAATAGAATAAATATGTGAATAAAAGATTTGAAAATCTTTTATCTCTTTTACTTAGACAACCCACGTGACAACGGTTATTGAGAAGTGTAACATACCTTTACACCTTCCAGCCATGTAGCAGTTAAGGCAAAAGTTAATGGGCATGGTAAATAAGTAATGATTACATTGCACGTTCAGTTTTTAAAAAAAACTATCCCCACTAAACAAATGATTATTACTGCTTTATCTCACATAAACCGATATTCTGTTAAAAATATGACCGTTCAAGTAATGACCAAAAATAAATCAAGTAAATAAATACTGTCACGTCACCATCAGAACTTGATTATTATCAGAATTTAAAAGTCATCAGAATATGGCTCCTTAACTCAAAAGGTGAAGGTTTATTTCTGTAATTCTTCATACAAATACTGATATGGTTACAACAGAACTTGATCATCAAAACTTCCATCAGAACCTGTCCTCATAATTTATGCAACTGACACTTAAAATGTTCATCTAAAACAGCATTTATCACCACAGTAATTTTCATCATTCATATGGAGTGTATGTGTGTGCAATAAGCTAAATATCAGATAAAGAGTAAAGTCTGATTTACTTCAGTACATCTTAGAAATAAGGCATAACTAAGAACTTTGCTCAAAATCTGTCATTATTCTGAAGTCTACTATAGAATGAGTTCATGCATGAGTCCACCTCAACTGTTTTATGCTCATTTTATGCATCTTTTGAAATTCCTTTTTACAGTGGCTTCTCAGTGTAAGTGAGTCACGACTGCTTATCAGAATTTATGCTATTATCAGAGTATTTCTCCAGTAATCAGAGAATGTGAAAAGTCACCAAGAAAAATTATTTTGCTTTTCTAATGCATATTACTTAATACCAGCAATGCACTTGGGTCTTCCCTTCCACATGTATTTTTCTCTAGATCTCAAAGGAGTACCTGATTTTTATTTCTTTTCTTTTTCTTTTGATAAGTGAGGTTTATCAGCACTTAGTACATCCATAAGATTTACTAACATTAGAACTTAATAGATAAGAAGCACTATTCTAGTTTTTGACTTAGTAATAAGATACACAAAGTAAACCTAACCAAGCTCAGTATCAGAATTTGCTTGTGTTAAAAGATTTTCACATAAACAATTACTTCAAACATGGGATCTTTTGTATATTAAAGACTAATAGGTTAGCATCTAGCACAATTATCCTCAATGGATTAAATAGTCACAAAAACATTCATATCACTATCAGAGTTTAGAAATTCACATCAGACAACAATCGACACTTAGAAAATTTCAATTTAAGCACAGAATACACAAAAATAGTAATATCTGTAAATACTGATCATAAAGTCTGATGTATCATAACATAAACTAAACAGATTTAGAGAAAGAACCTGAAACCATTCCAAGTTCATTTACCAATCTTGTAAAAGTAGCTTCACACAGTGGTTTTGTGAAGATATCTGTTGGTTGTTGATCTGTTGGAACAAAGTGCAATTCCAATGTTCCCTCCATCACATGTTCCCTTATGAAGTGGTACCTAATGCTGATGTGCTTTGTCATTGAGTGTTGAACTGGATTACATGTCATAGCAATAGTACTTTGATTGTCACAGTAAATAGGGATTTTAGAATATGTTAACCCATAATCCAGTAACTGATTCTTCATCTAAAGAATATGTGCACAACAGCTTCCTGCAGCAATGTATTCTGCTTCTGCAGTTGATGTGGAAATTGACTTTTGTTTCTTGCTAAACCAAGAAACCAATCTGCCTCCAAGAAATTGGCAGCTTCCACTTGTGCTTTTCCTGTCAATTTTGCATCCTGCAAAATATATATCTGAGTAACCTATTAGCTTAAAGTCTGATTCTCTAGGATACCACAATCCCAGATCAGCTGTACCCTTAAGGTACTTGAAAATTCTTTTCACGGCTGTTTAGTGAGGTTCTCTTGGATCTGCTTGAAATCTTGCACAAAGATATATAGCTTACATGATATTAGGTCTACTTGCAGTTAGATAGAGTAATGAGCCAATCATACCTCTGTAATCAGTAATATCTACTGATATACCAGTATCCTTATCCAATTTTGTTGCAGTGGCCATAAGAGTGGATGCATTTGAACAGTATTGCATTCCAAATTTCTTCAACAAATTTCTGGTGTATTTAGATTAACAAATAAAAGTTCCTTCTTCATTCTGCTTGACTTGAAGGCCCAGAAAATAGCTAAGTTCTCCCATAATACTCATTTGATATCTTGACTGTATTAGCTTGGCAAACCTTTTACACATTCTGTCATTTATAGAACCAAAAATGATATCATCAACATATATATGCACCAAAAGTAAGTCATTTCCATGGTTGAGATAGAATAAAGTTTTGTCAATTATCCCTATGTTAAATCCACTTTCCAGAAGAAACTGAGCTAATGTCTCATACCATGCTCTTGGAGCTTGCTTAAGGCCATAAAGTGCTTTATCAAGTCTGTAGACATAATTAGGAAATTTTGAATCTACAAAACCTGGAGGTTGTTCAATATATACTTCTTCTTCCAATTCTCCATTAAGAAAGGCACTTTTTACATCCATTTAAAAGACTGTAAACTTTTTGTGAGCAGTATAAGCCAAAAATATCCTTATGGCTTCCAATCTAGCAACTGGTGCAAATATTTCATCATAATCAATTCCCTCCTGTTGAGAGTATCCTTTTGCAACCAGCCTTGCTTTGTTCCTTGTAATTATGCCATCACTATCAGTTTTGTTTTTGAACACCCACTTTGTACCAACAACAGATCTGTTCTTTGGTCTTGGCACTAGGTTCCAGACTTTACTTCTTTCAAATTCATTTAACTCTTCCTGCATTGCTTGCACCCAATCAGCATCTTGAAGAGCTTCTTCCACTTTTTTTGGTTCAGCCTGAGAAAGAAAAGAGTGATAGAGACATTCATTTGATGTTTCTGTCCTAGTTCTTATACCTGCTTCAGGATCTCCAATAATCAAGTCAGGTGTATGTGCTTTAGTCCACTTCCTTGTAGATGGAAGATTATCTCATGAACTGGATGCTCCCCCATGATCCATGATGTCTCCATCAACATTCTCTGATGCTCCCCCTGAAATTATGCTCTCTGAGTTGGATCCTTAAGAATTTGAGTTTCTAGAATTTTCATAATTTGGCCCATCAGAACTTGATGAATCAGAATTTGAGTTTTCAGAATTATCAGAACTTGCCCCATCAGAACTTGATGAATCAGAACTTGAAGAGTCTGTTCTTGGTTCTGATGCTTCTTGAGATGTGGTTGGATCTTCAATATGCTCCCCCTGCACATGTGCATTTTCCTTTGGCATAGTCACCACAGTTTCAATAACATCAGAGTTTAACCCATCTGAGTTTGCAGTATCAGGATTTAGACTGTCAGGATTTAGATTGTCAGAATTAAGACTGTCAAGATTTACAGAATCAGAATTTAAAATTTCATTCTCAAATCTCAGCTGATCATGATCATTGAAATCTTCAAGTCCCGTAATCTTCTTATCATCAAAAGAGACATTGATAGAATCCATGACAACCCTTGTTCTTAAATTGTAGACTCTGAAGGCTTTTGTGGAAAGTGGATATCCAATAAAAATTCCTTCATCAGCTTTTAGATCAAATTTGGATAGTTGTTCAGGATGAGTCTTAAGAACAAAAACAAGCATCCAAATACATGAAAATACTTCAGATTTGGCTTCTTTTTCTTCACCATCTCATATGGTGTCTTTCCATGCTTGTTGATAAGTGTTGCATTCTGAGTAAAACAAGCAGTCTGCACAGCTTCGGCCCAAAAATAGGTTGGTAACTTTGCTTCATCAAGCATAGTTCGTGCATCTTCAATAAGAGTTCTATTCTTTCTTTCAACAACTCCATTTTGTTGTGGAGTTCCCGGAGCAGAAAATTCCTGCTTGATTCCATGGTCTTTGCAGAACTCTTCCATTATCAAATTTTTGAACTCAGTGCCATTATCACTTCTTATGATTTTCACAGAGTCTTTAACCAATTTATCCAGTTGTTTGACATGATCAATCAAGATAGATGCAGTTTCACTTTTTGTGTGCAAGAAATACACCCATGTGTATCAAGTAAACTCATCTACTATGACCATAACATATTTTTTCTTTGTAATAGACATGACATTCATTGGACCAAATAGATCAACATGTAGTAGGTGATAAGGCTCAAGAATTGAAGATTCAGTCTTGCTCTTGAATGAAGATTTTCTTTGTTTTGCCTTTTGACATGAATCACAAAGGCCATCAGGAGCAAATACTAATTTTGGCAGTCCTCTCACAAGATCTTTCTTGACTAGTTCATTTATTTTGCTGAAATTTAAATGAGAGAGTTTCTTGTGCCAATCCCAGCTTTCTTCAATTGATGCTCTACTTAACAGACAGATTGCAGAACCATCAGAACTTGTTGAAAGCTTAGCTTCATAAATGTTACCATTCCTGTATCCCTTTAGAGCAACTTTGCCTGTAGATTTGCTTACAACTTCACAGTGTTCTTCAAAGAAATCCACATGATAACCTCTGTCACAGATTTGACTAACACTCAGCAAATTGTGTTTAAGTCCTGAGACTAGAGCTACTTTTTCAATGATGACATTCCCAAGATTGATATTGCCATATCGCAGAGTTTTTCCCATATTGCCATCTCCATAAGAAACACCTGGGCCAGCTTTCTCCACAAAGTCTGATAACAGGGCTTTATTTCCAGTCATATGTCCTGAACATCCACTGTCCAGAACTAGGATGTTTTTCTTGTTGCCCTGCAATCACAAAGACCACTAATGATTAGTTTTAAGGACCCAGACTTGTTTGGATCCTTTGGCCTTATTAAGTTTGTTAACATTTGCAGCGGATTTAACATCAGAGTTTATGTTAACATTTTTCTAATCAGACTTTGCATCAGAACTTACACTAGAAGGAATAATGTTAACTTTCTTTAAAGAAGGTTTTATTTGATAATAATCATACTACAAACTATGATATTCCTTACAAGTATAAATGGAATGCCATAAACTACCACAATAAAAACAAGGATTTTGTGGCCTATATCTAACAGACTGACTCTTAACTCCTGATTTTGAAGGTAAGGAGTTTATGTTCTTATTCTTCCTGCAAAAAGAAGCCAGATGGTTAGAATTTCCACAGTTATAACATTTCTTTCTAGGAGCATTAGGAACAGGCTTATAATCATTGCTTTTATTCACACCTTCCTTTCCATTCCTATTTTTTCTAGGTGGCTTTACCTTGTTTAAATTCTTAACATCTTTCAGTTTATGCTTAAGCTGCTTGTTTGTCATTAAGCCTATGTTAACTTCAGTTGGCTTATCCTGTTTTGGGTTGTCAGAAGTTAATTTCTCTTTAAATTCTGATTTATCAATATCAGACTCTACAACTACAAACTTAACATGATTTACCTTTGGCTTTTGTTTAACAACTATAGGCTCAATTTCTACAGTTTCTTTATTATTCTTATCATCTCCATAACATAAGCCCTCTTTTCAATTTCCACTACTTAACAAATTCTGAGTTATTCTGCCAGAGTTAGTCAAAGTCCTGATAATCTCTCTTTCCTTTTCTAACTCAATTTTTAGAGATTCATTCATTTTAAGCACTTCATCTCTAACATAGAATCTATCTTTCTGAGTTTGATGGAACATAACTAACTTTTTTTCTAAATAATCATTCCTCTTTTTATAAGCAAGATTTTCATAAGTTAATCTTTCACATGTTAAAGTTTGATCTCTATAACTAATGAACATGGTTTTATGATATCTTCTCAACTCAGTATTGTCATCAGTATGAAAAGCATAAGTTGTTTGAGGTACCTTTAACTCAGCAGCTTCAGAACTGCTATCAGCATTTGCCATCAAAGCATAGTCCACCTCACTTTCAGAATCTGAAGTGTCTGTCCAGCTTTTCTTCTTTGTGATAAGTGACTTGCCTTTGTCACCTTTTCCTTTCTTGCAGTCAGGAGATATGTGGCATTTCTCACCACAATTGTAGCATTTAACATTTGAGTAATCTCCTATGTCAGACTTTCTAGCTTTTCCTTCAGATTTTCTGAATCCCTTCTTATCAGAACTTCCACTTTTCCTGGAAAACTTCTTTCCCCTTCTGAATTTCCTGTAAGCTATCTTTGTGATACCCTTCAATATTAGAGCACACAATTTCATCATCTCTTCATCAGGGTCCATCTCAGATAGACTTTCAGTTTCTGAATCCTCATCACTATCAGGACTTGATGACTCAGTATCAGACTTTCTGATGAGAGCCTTTCCTTTGCCTTTCTTTAAGACAACCACTTTAGGGGATTCCTCCTCAGCCTTAAGAGCAATTGTTCTTGACTTTCTCCCATGCCTCTTGCTTCTTTGATCCATCTCAAGTTCATGAGTTTTGAGCATGCCATAAATTTCATCAAGAGTAGTTTCATCAAGAGCATAGTTGTCTCTTATAGTAGTTGCCTTCAAATCCCAACTTTCAGGAAGAGCTAAAAGGAATTTAAGATTAGTATCTTCAAGATCATATTCCTTATCCACCAGTGACAGATCATTCAAGAGTTTAACAAATCTGTCATATAAACCAGTTAATGACTCATCAGGTTTTGAGTTAAAGTGCCCATACTCTTGAGTGAGTATTGTCCTCCTGTTCTTCTTAATTAAATCAGTTCCCTGACATCTTGTCTCCAAGGCATCCCATATCTCCTTTGCAGTCTTGTAGTTAATTACCCTGTTTGACATGACATTATCAATTGCACTGTGCAGCAAATGTCTTACCTTTGTATCCTTTGTAATAGATGAGATATCTTCAGCTGTATATTCACTTTTCTCCTTTGGTACAGCCTGTGCAGGCTGATCTGCAACTACAACAGAGAGCTTGGTTTGCTTATGTGATCCTTCATTAATTCTTTCAAGGTATTATGGATCTGTAGCTTCCAGAAACATAGACATCCTCACCTTCCATATGGGATACTCAGAAGGTTTCAGTATGGGAACCCTAATAGTCTCATATCGATTATGGATTTGAGTCTTTGGAGTTTCTTCAGTTTTGGTGGCCTTAGTTGGAGTTTGTATTTCTTCAGACATGATTGTTTTTGGATCTTTACTGTATGTATGTTAACAGATTGCTCTGATACCACTTGTTAGGTCACACACACTGTAGAAGGGGGTTGAATACAGTGTCTAGAACAATCAAATCAAATTAAGAACACAAGTATGAAACACAAAATAATCTTATTAATAAAACAGTATTACAATAAAACCGTCCTCTCTCAGTGATGAACAAATATCACGAGAGCTGCTAGGGTTACAATGAATAATATTCTCAATTAAGATAACACATATAGTGTAAACCCTATTATATGTTTATATAGACACACAATTACAAGATAATCTTCTAATTGATATCGAATATGATTCTGCATCCTAAAATATATCAACTGGTTATCTTTTCTTCCAAGTAATCTATTCTTCATAGAATTCTTCTTCATGCATATCTCTTCTTATTTTAGTCTTGATCTTCTTTCCTTTCAATCAGCCGTCTTCCTTATCTGAAAGTCTCCTTAAGTCATGATATTATCTCCTGATAAATATCTTCTGATAACTTAAGTTCTGATATCATAAGTCATGACTTCAGTATAAGTACTGATTTCCAGTTAAGTCCTGATTTATCCTGTTAGTTAAGATCTGAAAACTAAACACAAATCATCAATAGACATGACATCACAAATATATCTAACAAAGTAAATAAGCTTTTAAAAGTGAATGAAAAACTTGAAATTGAGAAACATCATCTAGAGTTGCAGCTTGTTAGTTTAGAAGCAATTAGACAAGAAAATGAGTATCTAAAAAATAAGCTGAAGTGTGCAGGGGAAGTAGAAGTCGTGTTTAGAGATAAAATTGTGAAAATGATCTTAAGCTTAAGTCATTTAAAATTTCATCTCAATTGGTTAATCATAACTAGGGATGCACACGGGTCGGTTTGGCGCGGTTCAAGTCATTTTAGTAACACAACCTAATTTAATCGGTTTAAAATTTTTTAACCCGACCTATAAAGTATAAATTTCCAACCTAACCCTATTTATCGTACGTCGGTTTGGTTCAGTTTGGATTGGGTTGAACGGGTTGTTAATAAATATTAAAGATTAAAAAAAAATATTAAGTATATGTTTATTGTGTACTTAGCTAATTAAAATATTAGTTGTAATTGAAGTAAACTTAAATTATGTTGTACTTAAATTACTAGAGTTAACCATGGCTTAGCAGCTCTATTTCGGAATATGTTATAAGACCTTGAAGTTGTTTCTTTACTTTGTCCGAGGTTATTTTACATTATCTGGTGTCTGTTGTCAAAGTTGCCATGGTGTTTGTATCTTAAAAGTATATAAAACCCCCAAAGATCGGTTATATGTATCCCGTTTACTGCTAGTACATGTATTTTTATTTTATATTTTCCAGGAAAATCAAAGTTTGTTCATTTATATTTTTCAGGCTAATCAAGTGATTTTTCAATTTTTGTATTGAACTCTTAAAATTATATTGTTAAAAGAGTTTAAATACAGTAGAAACTAAGTTTAGTTTTAAGGATCTCACCTTAATTGACTATAAATGTTATTATTAACTATAAATGTGATGCAATGAATTTAGTTTTAGGATGAATAATAAGGTAAAATATGCAATAAGTATAGAATGAAAGTGTACATCATGTAGAAAATTTCCACCGCTATTTTAAAAAGACCGGGTAAAAAAAGTTAAAACCCATGCAACAAGATCGGGTCATTTGGTTCAAGATATGGTATCGGGTTGGAATCAGGAATCGGGTTAGAGTGGTATGGGGATCAGGTATCATATCTGATATCATGTGTTTGGTTGAGTGTTGTAATAAATATTTTTAATTTAAAATATATTAAGTCAATAATGTAAAAAGTTAAAACCCATGCAATAAGATCAGGTCATTTGATTCAAGATGTGGTATCGTGTTGGAATCAAGAATTGGGTTAGAGTGGTATGAGGATCATGTATCATATCTGATATCATGTGTTTGGTTGAGTGTTGTAATGATTTTTTTTAATTTAAAATATATTAAGTCAGTAATTTTAATTTAATTAAATATATTAATTTTATTATTATCTGATAAATATATTAAGTCAAATAACTTTAATTTTAATTATCCAGAATGTGACGAACCAAACGACCCCTTTGGTTCACCACATTTTGGATAATTAAAATTAAAATTAATTGACTTAATATATTTATTAGATAATAATAAAATTAATATATTTAATTAAATTAAAATTATTGACTTAATATATTTTAAATTAAAAAATTTTATTACAACACTCAACCAAACACATGATATCGGATATGATACCTGATCCTCATACCACTCTAACCCGATTCTTGATTCCAACCCGATAACACATCTTGAACCAAACGACCCCTAAAGTCGGGTTAACATTTTTTGAACCCAAATTAGTATCGGGTTATAATGGTTTGAGTTAATCGGCCGAAAGTAGGGTCGGTTTGATTGGTTTCGCCAACCCATGTGCAGCCCTAGTTAATATCATGAAAAGAATAAATCTCGTGCTAACATATCTAACATATTTGACTATGAGGCCGGTGCATCTCAAAAGAAAAGTCAAACTGACAAGGAAAAGGAAAGTTTGAATGAAGAAGTTTCTGATGTGCTTAAAAAGGTGAACGCACCCTTGTTCAAAGTCTGTAAGGTGAACTTCAGTGAAGAGGAGCTAATCATCAACCAAGAAATTGCAGGTGAAGATGAAGAGAAGAAAAATGTCAAACCTGCTTATAACACTGAATGTGAGAAAAAGTCTGAAGTTAGCCCATTCATCAAGATACCAATAACTGAGATCAAGAATGAAAGCATTGGAGAGAAGAAAAAGAACAGAAATGAAAAAATAAGTGTCAACAAAAGCAACAACTATGCCCATGTTGCAGATGCTTCTAGGAAGCAATGTCAAAGATGTGGTTCAACAAATCACCTAACTCATCTCTGTAAAAAGACTGTTAGTGAGCCAAAGTTAGAAGCATGCAAGTATAATGAAGCTCAAGATGATGATCCATACTTTTTCTGTGACAAGTTTGATTGCATTTCATGCAATATGAAAGTTATGACTAGCTATCATAAGTCGATAAAATATCTAAAAGAAGTTAATTTTAGATTTGTAATCAAAGAATAAAATGTTAATCAAGTTAAGAAAACTGTTTTTTTTGTTGTTCAAGTTCTACTTCTGCTAGCTCTATCGAGAAGAAGAAAGTCCTCAACACTACTTGGGTAGCTAAACATACTTAAACCTCATGGTGTGCAGGGCAAGAAGAATAAAGTCATGTGGATCATTGATAGTGGATGCTTCAGGCACATGACAAGTGATAAAGCTCTGCTATCACCGTTTGAGGAGATGGCTGGCCCATTGGTGACCTTTGGAGATAACAACAAATGATTCATAATGGGATATGGCAGTTTGATTCATGAAAATGTTGTCATTGAGGATGTAGCGCCGGTGTCAGGTCTTGAAGTGAATCTTCTAAGTGTCAGTCAATTTACAGACAAAGGTTTCAAGGTCTTTTTTGACAAAGAAGATTGCTCAATCACAAGCAAGAAGACTGGTGAAGTTGCTCTAAAAGGAGTGAAAAAAGGAAGCTTATTTGTTGAGACATGAACTCAACAGATAAGGATATGATATGTTACTTCTACACCAAGGCATCAAGTGAGCAAAGAAAGCTATTGCACAAGAAGCTCTCTCACTTAAACTACAAAGCAATATACTCATGTGAAAAAAGATTTGGTGATAGATATGCCATCCTTGGAATTTGTTCAAAATGAAGTTTGTAAATCTTGTCAGAAAAGTAAAAGGAAGAGGTCTAGTCACAAAAGCAAAGATTTGAACTTCACCATAACTTACCCATATGGATTTGTTTGGCCCTGTAAATGTCATGTCCATATCTAGAAAGATTTATGTATAGGTGATGGTGGACGGCTACTCAAGGTACACTTGGATGTAATTTATGCATTCAAAATATGAAACTCCACACATTATCATTGAACATATAAAGAAGGTTAATAAGTATGCTCAAGATCAAAATTATGTCAAAAAATTGAGAAATGACAATGGTACATAATTCATAAATGCAATATTAAGTGAATCTTGTAAATATAAAGGCATTGCTTAAGAGTTTTCTTCTACAAGAACACCTCAACAAAATGGTATGGTTGAAAGGAATTTAGAACTCTAGTTGAAGCTGTAAGGACAATGTTGCAGGATACCAAGTTGCCAACTAGTTTTTGGGAAGAAGTTGTTAACACAGCATGTTACACTCAAGACAGATATTTGGTGAACGAAAATATTGGCAAGTCACCTTGTTGAATCATGTCAAAGAGGAAGCCTACTGTTAAACATCATCATGTGTTCATAAACAAATGCTTTGTGTTAAAAGACAACTCTTAGTATGTTGGGAAATTTGACTTCAAAGCATTTGAAACTATATGTCTTGGATATTCATTAGAAATGACCGCCTATGGTGTTTATGTGCTAGAGTGAAAGAATATAATGAAAAGTACGGATGTGACATTTGATGATGACAAGTATCCAGAATTGGAATGCCTTGATGAAAATGAAGCTGAAACTTTAAAATTTGATAATCTCAACCTTGATATTGATTCTGAAAATGAAGTTGAAAATAATACAGACAATAGAGTGGAAGAAGAAACAAGTAAACTCATGAATTCTGATAATGAGAATTCATCTCAAGAAAGAAGCTCGCCTGAATTTTGATGACACAAACTCGGGGGGAGAAAGAGATGATAGTTCTGCAAGTCATGCAAATAATGAAGAAATTGAGGACAATCCTAGTCATCAAAATCATCACATCTGAAAATGGGATATAAGTCACACAAGAGACACTATAATTGGTGATCATAATGTTGTAGTGAGGACTATAAGTGCCACTGCAAATGATTGCATGCATGCATGCTTTCTGTCTCAAATTGAACCAAAAAACCCGAAGAAGCTTTACTTGATCCTAATTGGATAACTATTATGCAAGAAGTGCTAAATCAATTTGAAAAAAATAAAGTTTGGAAATTGGTTCCTGCACCAAGAAACAGAAGCATTATTGGAAAAAAATGGGTGTACATGATCAAAATAGATGAAAATGGTGTAGTAACTAGAAACAAAGCAAAACTAATTGCCAAAAGCTACTCACAAGAAGAAGGGATTGTGTGACGCCCTCCAAATCCGGGTCAGAAGTTTGGGGCTCACAACACGCACCACAATATTTAAACCTGTATATAAAGTATTATATACAAAGCCCCTTCAGTACACAACCACGGATCGCAACAGGTTAAAGTATGAAAACAAGCTACAACCTTACCCTTTATTACATCGTACCAAAACCCAACTAGTTCAACTTATAATTGTTAATGATATCGTACTTATAATCTTACACCACTCATCAATAATATAAAGCTCCTGCTAGCTCGATCCAACTTAAACGGAAATCCTAGCTCGCACACTGGACAGGGAATCCTCGTTACCAACACTTTCTTCTTCAACTGTTGAAAATATAAATTTTTTTGCAAGAGTGAGCTTACTTTCTCAACAAGTAATCATAGAAGCAATTGAGGTTAAACAATTACCAATTGAAATGATTCAGAAGAACCAAGATTCTGAATAAGCAATGATTAGAATTAGATATTCACTTTTCATTTTAAAATCAAGGTTAGGCTGCTGATCAGTCACGCACTAACCCCGAGCAAGGCTCCCGGCTTTGCTCTATATACTTGATCCAAGGCACGCATTGGCCTATTATGACCACGAATCTGGTCCACATTTATAAAACTATCCAATTCTAAAATAATTCAATATGATAACCAATGTAAATCAATAAGCTGAATCATAAATAACATTTATCTTGAAGCATATGGTGATTCATAATACCAAGTAGGTATCACAAGGGATTCAAAAAGATTGACTTTCAATCAAGGAAAGAATCAGAAAGTAGAAGACTAAGGGTTCAAGAGTTCCAAGAATTGGTCTTCTGTTAAACAAGGAATAAGGGTTGGTATGTTAAGAACTCAATATCAGAATCAGTATGTGGTAGATATGTATTTGTGGAGTAGTATCGTATGTGTTTGGATCATATCCAGGAATTCAACAATCAATGATTTGTGAAGAACAAGGCTTATGGCTTAAGATCAAGAAGAATCAGGGTTCAAGGTTAAATAGTTTAAAGCACTTAGAATATAAAACATGAGTTATTTTGAATAATAGCGACATGTTATGAAACAATTCAAAAATATTTGCAATATATCTTTAAAGAAAGGTTCAGAAGTACTTGCCTTATCACCGACGATTTCCACTTTACTTGTACTCATCTAACAGTTTTACTCATCAACCACTTTTCTTCTCTTTCTATGCCTTACTTCTATTTATCAATCACTTTCCTTCTCTTTCTACGCTTTGATTCTATTTATAGATCACAAGTTCCCTTTTCTATGCCTCGCTGACTCTGCTAGGCATCACAAGTATCTATCAATTATTCATACTCGTATTATTCTAATCATCATATAGACGTCATAAGCTTTTATCTACCCTTCGTTTCACCCAAATCCGATTTACGGATTAAAAGTTATGACTAAAACAGTCAAACCATAACCACATAAGCATATAACGCATCAATCAGTGAACACGTAGCACATAACACGTAGGGTATTCGATCAAAATAATTTTTCAAAGAAGATTCGGGGTCAAAATGATTTTCCAAGTATTTATTATGAATTTTTGAACATTTTTCGGAATTAAAATTGGACTCTGAGTCAATTTATAATTAAATAATAGGGTTTGAACACCCGAATCTGACTTTAAAATAATTTTATAATAATTATTGTGCCTTGAAAATAGTTTAAAATAATATTTTAAAGCTCGATACTATTTTTCAGAATTTTTAAATCAATTTTAAATAATTAAATCTAATTATTAAATTAATTAAAATTAATTAAAATTAATTAAATTAATTAATCAATTAATTATAAATCAATCAATTAATTAAAATAATTAAAAACTAATTAAAATTAATTAATAAAATAATTTTGATTTATTTTTGAATAAATAAATATTTAAAATAATTTTCTGAATTAATTAAATAACTATTTTCTGATTTTTAGAATAATAAAAAAATATCATTTTTAAAATATACTAAACAGCAATCCGGTTTTTGAAAGTTTTTATAACTGAAATACCAAATATGTGAACTATGCAAAAGTTCGGGGGTCAAACTGTAAATTTATAGTCATCCCCCCTTCGTCGCGGGGAAGCCATGGTTGCCGGCCATGAGCTTTTCCGGTGACCTGGGAATCAACCCAGAATTACTCCAAAACATCAGCGTACGTTCTCTGTGATTCCAGGAACAACTCTGCAATAGCAGAACAGTCGAACACTGAACGAATTGCACGGAATAATGATCGGGAAATTTCGCCGTCGCCTGGCACCATTTTCCGACAAAGCCCTTCCGGCTATCGTCTATTAATTTCATATACACCATTCGATTCGTCTGTTTACGATCTACAAGATGGTGTAAACAATTCTAACCAATAACTCCTAAATCAAAAACGCCTAAATTCTAATTAAGAACATTCAAACACATAAACCCTAATTTTCAATTTCGAGAATCAAACTCAATTTTCTGTATGTTATTGAACTCCAAATTAGTCATGTAATATATCAAAATGACCAGGAAGAAATAATCTACACGATTATGTCATCAAATCATATCAAAAATATCAAGAACAAAAATTCATATTTTAATCCATAATTAATTCGAATTTAAATAATTAAATCAGAAAAATACCTTGATTTCTGGGCAAAAACAAATGGTTGATTCAGAAAGAAGATTTCGAGAGCTTCGTTTTGATATGTTGCACGCCCAAATCGGAGTTCGATAACGCCTTCGTTCGTGCGTTTGATTTTAAAGAACGCGGTTTTAATTTAACATTTTCTCTGTATTTTACGGGGTTTTACTGACTGATTGTAATTATACGAATAAAATGAAATAATAAAAGGGCTATATATATTTTTGGAATATTGGCTCGTTCTGGATCGTCTTGGATCGTTAAATTAGTTGCTTAGTCGCTAAGTAACTGTAAAAACGATCCGATTTGATATCAGTTTTGGATAATTATCCCAACCGGGCTTTTCATAAAACACTCTATACGAAAATAATGTAATAATATCTCATTTTTCGAAAATACGGGTTTTGTTGGTTTACCGAAATGATTATCGTATCGAAAATCTTGCGTCGGGCCGCGCACGGGTCAAACCGTAATCCGGATCGAAAAAGTCAAAACACGGAAAATGTTCGGAATTACCAGATTATGTTAGAAAGGAGTTTTCGGAAGAGTTTTTCGTTGTAAAAACGTAAGAACGGTTGAAGTCGGACGATTCCCGACTTTATAAAATAATTTTGTAATTATTCAGAAAATAATTATTAAATTCATAAATCAATATAAAATCATTTAACAGCCCAAAAATTACCAGAAAAATACCATAATTATCTATATTTTATTCTGGTCATAATAAAATTAGCAAACTTATACTCTATCATATATAAGCATTCACATATTCACACCAATCATCAGATAATTCACCAAAAATCACATAATAATCATATAAAAATTATTTACTGATAAAATTAATTACACGCGATATCCCGGATGTTACAGATTGACTATGATAAAACCTTTGCTCCAGTTGCAAGACTTGAAGAAATAAGGATTGTCCTTGCATTTGCCGCACACTCAAATTTCAAGGTGTGTCAAATGGATGTGAAAAGTGCATTCCTTAATGGCGAACTTGAAGAAGTTTATGTGCAACAACCTTCTAACTTTGAAGATCCAAATTTTCTGGATTTTATTTACAGACTTTTGAAGGCTCTCTATGGATTGAAGTAAGCACCAAGAGTATAATATGACATTTTATCAGAATTTCTAATAAAGAATGGATTCACTAGAGGCACAATTGATAAAGCTTTATTCTACAAGCAACATGGTGATGACATTATTCTGGTTCAAATCTATGTGTATAATATCATCTTTGGTTCTACTAATGAGAAGATGGGTCAAAAATTCTCAAAACTCATGCAAAGTGAATACGAGATGAGTATGATGAGAGAACTAAGTTAACTTCTTGGCCTTCAAGTTAGCCAAAGAATTGATGAAAATTTCATCAGTCAAACTAAGCATGTCAAAGATCTTCTGAAGAAATTTGGAATGATTTATAGCTCACCTGCTTCTCCTCCTAAGTCTACAACTACCAAATTGGTTGAAGATAAAAAAGGAAAAAGTGTAGACATATCAAGTTACATGGGAATGATTGGATTTTTACTTTACTTGACTGCAAGTAGACCAGACATCAAGTTTGCTACATGTCTGTGTGTAAGATTTCAAACAAATCCAAAAAATCACATCTAATGGCTATTAATATGATTTTCATATATTTGAATGGAACACCAAACTTGGGATTGTGGTATCCTAAGGGAACTCGTTTTGAGCTTGGAATGAGTTTAACAAAGCTCATGTACGGAGCTTTCAACTATTGATTAAGATTATATAAATATAGAACGAACACCATAGAAACTTCAATGACTTTATCATATGACTTTGAAATGCTCAATAACAATCATGGATAATAGAAATAAGTTCGTGTTCCGCTTTCAAAGTCAGTCGTGAACAGCTTTTAGCTTCTTTCTAGCGACAAGTTGGGTGACTCGGCAAGCAATCAACATTCAATATCGATAAAATCCCTATCAATAATAGGTCCGAAAGGTGAGGAAAATGGACCTCCATATTTCAATGAAAAAGGGGAATCGCTGTTTCATTGTCGCTTCTTTACAAACACCTTTATCTTACGGAACATCGTAACGATCTCATGGACAAGTGATAACATTCCGTTGGTTACACCATTTTAGTGTGTTTTCTTCCATATTTGAATATGCATTTGAAAATAAATAAATAAATGAATAGATATGGAAAAACTAGACGGTGCTAACAAATGAATAAAGTATACGACATACAAATCATTATGACAATGACTTTCTTTGATAGAAACTCACTTCTTCTAGCCATTTTGCAGAAATCCGATTCCAACAAAGTTTGTATTTTATTTTATTATTTCTAACATAGTAGTAAGATATAGTAGTAAGATGAGTTTGATACTCATAAATAGCTAGGTGAGTACAAAGGTTTGTTAATGTTAATGTACGAGATAATTAAACAACTTTATTAAAAATTTATTAATACAATGATTAAAATAACAATACGTACTCATGTTACGTACTCATGTAACGTACTTAGGGGCACTTTTCTCTAAATCATAAATAATATTTTTTTTTATTTATTTCTTCATTTATATCACATTTAACACGCTTCAAGTTCAATAGTTGACACCCCATTTGAGGTGCCTAGATGGTTCCCAAACGAATAATTTAAGAAACTCTATGTAATATAATGGGTATGAACAATTTATATTTTTAATGTAAATATAAGATTTTTTTTTTCATTTAGCGGAAGTGCCAGAAAAGTGCCAAAAGTTGGCAACTTATCTTGGCACCCCTTGGCGGTCAACCTGATTAAACTGACCCAACCCAATCCTCTTTTAGGTCGTTTGAATTGGTTAAAAGAAACCCGATACTTAGTTGAGTTAAAAAAATTACAAACCAAATTAAATGGGTTGGGTACGGTATTTAGATTTTTTCGACCAACCCAACCCAACCCCACCCCACCCCACCCGATTTCACTTAAGTATCTTATTCGATATTTTAAATATAATATAAATACTATATGCAATTATACATTATTTTGTGCGTGTGCATACGATTTACGACATAATGTGCATTAACAAAATTTCAAAGTTAATCAAATTTAGATAATTGTACTACAATCGTAAGTAATACTTATTACCGTTTATTTAAATTTATAAAATGAGCGATGATACATATTCTTAAAATTTTTTTCATAAAATGAATCAATTCGTTTAAATCGACCCAACCCGATCCAAATCGACACACAATGAGTAAGGTTGGGTTACAATATCATATTTCACAGGTTAGGCTAAAAAATTTCAAAACGATATAATTGGGTTGGGCCGTAAAAACGTCTGACCTATCCAAACCGACACACGATGAGTAAGATTGGGTTACAATATCATATTTTACGGGTTAGGCTAAAAAATTTCAAAGCGACATAATTGGGTTGGACCGTAAAAACGTCTTACCTATAAACACCCCTGTCTGTAGTTCTAACAGGAAGACAACCAAAAATGTTGCTCCATATCAAAGACGGTAAGCTCTTGACGCATTTATCGGAGTTGTTCTAATATTTCAAATAAAAAATCATAAATTTTACCTAAAAAATTAATTTGAAATATATAAGGCTGAAATGTTACCGGGGGCTTATCTGAGGGGAAGTTTAAAATTTTGAAGGATCATGAACCCGAATCCCGAGACGCTCCTTGAAAATTCCGCCCCTCCCCGGCCACGAGTGTTAGTGTTACTCCCTATTGTATTAATCTTTACAGACATATTCTCATCTTAAAACGAAAAGAATTGAGAAATGGCCTTCTCTCGTTTGTATTCTTCATTGAAATCACTGAACAAAGCTAGCCTCAGAAACTCGTTATTTCACAGCCAAAACCCCCAATTTCACATAACAAACCGTTTAAGCAGCTCATATAACGAACATAAGCCCGACATTTCATGGCTAAGCTCCCTGGTACCTGTAGCAATTGCTATCTCAGCTGGATCATTCGCCTTCCAAACCCTAGACAATCCTGCCTTATGCGATGCCTCTTCTCAACATCCCCAAAGGTATTCAATTATAAACTACCAATCCAAAATATTTCCTGATATTAATATAAATTTAGTTTCCTTGCTGTAATTGACATTGCCCCTGATGATTTATTTATTTATTTATGTGCAATTGTGCATTACGTTTCGTAGCGGTGTTAACTATGGGGGAAAAGGCAGCACGGATTATGTGGTGAAAGGTCACCACAGGAATGTGCCGCAACAGCTTATTCTCGAATTGAAGGATATTTGTCAAGTACTTTTCTGCTGCCAACTAATCGATGTTATCGGTTTTTATTCTGTACTCATTTTGAAGTTTTTTTTGGTGTTGCTGTGTTTTTCAGGATAATATGTCATTGGATTATAACGAAAGAGACTTCCATGGAAAACCTCAAAACAGCTTTCACAAAGCTGTTAATATCCCTGATGTGGTTGTTTATCCAAGGTTACATTCACCCACTATGTCATTTTGATACTAGTTGTTTAACTTTACCTTGTATGTGTTAGTTAAGTGTATGGCAGTGGCATCTGTTGCGGCTTTGTACTTTGATTGTACTTTTCATATATACGATTAGCCAACATCTCTGTTGTTTTATTATCATTTCGTTTAAAAACACACTGGTTTTTTTTACTTGCTAAATAACAAACTAGCATTTAAAGGTGCCAACTGATTAGTATCAGTACAGTATACCATCCAATGCATGACATGCTTCTGTGGTCTCGTATATATATTAGCCAGGGGAAAGAGTTTCTAAATGCAACATATAAGTGTCTTAATACTCCATTCTAAACTATACCTCCGATCCTTCATCCTATTGGATTTACTTCTCGTTGGTTTCCTGTTGGGAATCCCATGATATGGCATCTCCTGTACTATCTTTTTAAAATGTCAAAATTTTATCTGTGTCTGTAGGTCAGAAGAGGAAGTCTCCAAAATAGTCAAATCTTGTAACAAGTATAAGGTATGATAGCCATCAGTCATTCCTTTAATTTCTTGACTAATTTCATTGGGATTTAAGAATCAATTTGATTGGAGCCAACTAAAGCATATTCTTCGTCTTACCAATTTGGGCCAGCATAGCTTGGTGCCAAACTGTGCGACAAATTATTAAGCTTGCTTGTGTATTCCCTTTTAATGTTTTTGAGCAGGTACCTATTATACCATATGGCGGAGCTACATCAATAGAGGGCCATACGCTATCCCCTAATGGAGGTGTTTGCATCGACATGACATTAATGAACGTATGAGCCATCTTTCCTTTTATACTTGAACACGAAACTAGATTGACTCTGGATATTTTATTGTGTTTGTGGCCTGAAAAATGAAGTCACTGGCAAGTCTAGCACCTCAACCTGTCAACCTTCTCTGATTATTGGTTGTCGAGTTCTTTTAACCGCAAATTTCCCTCTTAAATTTCCGCATTGATAGTATTTCTCTTCACAGTTCTCATGTTGTATAAAGTGCTGAGGTGATCGAGTCCCTTTCCTTCTTTTTTTCTTTCGACCCTTTTGGGTGTTAAGTGTGTGTGTATGTAGAAGGCTAGAATTTAAGATTCCTGACTTCTGCTCTCAATGACTAGAGGATAATCATATCATTTTTTCTTCAATACCATGCATTCATTTAATTATTGTACGAAGCAATCACATGTGTTTCTGACAAGGTTATAAAAACAGCTTGCAATTGTTGTATCATTTTCATTGCTATATTTGGAAACCGTCGCCTTTTCTTACTTGTTTTGCAGCAATAATTTGAAATTGTAGCATGTCAAAGCATTACATGTTGAGGATATGGATGTCGTTGTTGAGCCTGGGATTGGATGGATGGAGCTGAATGAATATCTTGAACCACATGGCCTATTCTTTCCTCTTGATCCTGGTTAGTTTTTATCGGTTTAGCTGGTCCTATCATGTTGATGTTTGTAATGTTTTTTTGTATTAATACTGGGATTATGTTTACCTGAGTCATCAAATGCGGTTATAGATCCCTGCAGTATACTTCATTTTGGGACCTATGTGTTTGTTACTTTGTTATGCTGGTTACAGATTAAGTGAAGCAGAGATGACTTTGTAAACAAGATAAGCATAAAATAGTTTCGTGTAACTCAAGAAATCCTGAGCTACTAATTTGTTAGAGTACAATGTTTTACAGACTAATTGGGTCATATACTTGTATCACACTGCTGATACCCAGCACCTGGAATACTAATGTTAGGTGTGAACATCCCGGTCAGACACGTTCTGAGACTAATCTAAGAATGACGGAGTGAGGAAAATAAGTTAGTACTCTGTTATGGCTAAAGATTTTCCCACATGCATAATTTATGTTGCATGGTTGTTTACTTAATATAAACATTATAACCTGGCAAAAATAAACAAGTATAAACATTATATAGTCGCATCCACGTATTCGAAGAACTTGATTTTAGTCAAATTGTCCCCTAATATACACATACATATGTATGGACCCCAATACATAATTCCTGTAAATGGACCTGCTAAAGTATGTATAGAAGTATTGAACCTACGCATTAAACGAATTATAGCTGAGCTTTTGTGTTTCATGAAAATTATCGCATGACAGGGCCTGGGGCGACCATTGGCGGAATGTGTGCTACTCGTTGCTCTGGTTCTTTAGCAGTGAGGTAGTTTATGTTTTTATATCGATGAGTTTAAGCGTTCTTACATGCCTGTAGTAATCAGAAATGTGAGGCTTTTGTAGGAGAGGAAGATATCAACGTGGCTTTAGTTTATGTTCAGTTCTCTTTTCCAGACTGATGTAAAGGCCTTTTCATCTTTACATAATTATACTTTAGCATGATTACTGCAATAAGAGGTTTCTTTTCATCATACAAGTGATAAATACTTGGAATAAGTTCCTAATATTTACCTTGTACTTTGTGTGTAAAAAATGTTTGACAAATTTGTTCTATATATAATGTATCACAATGACTTGTAAAATAATGAAAAATTTGTACTTTATATCTGGTAATTCCTAAGCCGAAGTCTTTAGCACATACATGATACTTAGGTGCAAACACAAACAACTGTAAAAAAGTTAATTGTCCAAAATGCTAATCTGAATAAGTATTCGAATGAGTTCACCTAGGGTTTAGTTGTAAAATAACTAGAGTGTGGATTTAATTATAAGACATAACTTCTGTTGTAAGCTCTTATGAGCTTAATAATAGTCTCTTTGCACAACTTTGTAGGGATGCAAACTTTCTTAGGAACCACTAGTTATAATATGAATAGAACTCAAATTTCTGGTACTGTGAATTGTGATACTGTTTTTACCATGCAGGTATGGTACTATGCGTGATAATGTCATCAATCTTAAGGTTGGTTACTTCTGTATATGATACTAGAGAGTTATCGAAAGTTATCGAATGAATCTTGTGCTTAACGTGTTACTTTCTTTATTTGCAGGTTGTTCTAGCAGATGGAGATATTACCAAAACAGGATCTCGAGCGAGGAAAAGTGCTGCTGGGTGGGTTCCTGACTTGAATAATATATGCTTATCAGCTATATACACATGTTCGAGCTATCTCAAATTATTTGGGCAGTGACATCATACATTTAAAAGTAGATTGATTTTTAAAAGATAAATTATAGCAGTTCCAACTTTCAACTCTAATTTTAGAAGGATGCTTATTGGCTCTTCTTAGCCTTTTTTCCTACAACGAAATGCATGTCATTAGTAGTTTGCACATTTATTTTTAATATCTGCTTAACTATGTACTAAATTGTTCTAGCATTAGTATTAGCTAACCTTATTCTTTTGACTTTATTTCACAAATCCCAGGTACGATCTGACACGACTGATGATCGGAAGTGAAGGTACTTTAGGGGTGATAACTGAAGTTACTCTGCGTCTGCAAAAAATTCCACAATATTCTGTGGTACGTAATTAGGTATATTGTTTGTTGCATTTAGTTCAATTCCATGTACAGAGTCAAACTGTATAGTTCAGTAGTTCACTAAGTGTATGATGATATAGGATATGGGAAGCTTTCCAAGAAATGAGTTTGAAGAAGTTTTTTTGGTCTGAGGAATATGTCCCTAATGCTTTGGTATAAGTAATAGAGACACACTTAGGCAGCTACTTCCTTGATACAAGTTTTTTTTTTGCCGACTTTATTTTGGTTGTCCAGGATGGGTACAGCTATAAAATTGCATATTTGTTGAAATCATTTATGCTTATACACATGTCACTTTCTGTTAGAGATATAAGATCTATTAACTGGCTTGGTGCAATACTTTAGTGTTTTGGGACAGTTGGTCATCTTAGATGGTAGGTCCAATACCATCTCACCATATATATGTGTGTGTGATGTTTTTGGGAAAGGATGTATTTTTGTTAGAATATGTAAAAAAGATAATGTATTTTAGCTGAAAAAGGTAATTGGGTCATTATTAGTAATTATAGTATGAGTAATTCTAGAGGTTCCAAAAAAAATTCCCAAAAGTTTCTCAAAAAGTGAGGTGTTGGTTTGTGATTGGTTAATTGCTAATCAATGTAATGGACCCCACATGTGTTAATATGAGTCTCATTAATTAAAACATGCAATGTGTATATTGGGAGTTATGTTTGTACCTCTAGCACTAGTCTTATAGTATAGTATTATTATTTTATTTTATTAAATATAATTGCTCGTGTTATTTTTGGAAAAGGAGGGGTTTTGTTAGAGAAAATAGAAAAGATAATGTGTTTTAGTTGAAAAAGGTAATTGGTTAGTTATTAGTTATTAGTAGTAATTATAATATTATTATTTTATTTTACTAAATTGAAATCATCCCGTGATATTTTTGAAAAAAGGAAGTGTTTTAATTGGGAAAAATAAGGTTAGGTGCTTTAGTTGAAAAAGGTAATTGATTAATTATTAGTAATTATTATATTATTAAATAGAATGACCAAAAACTAAAACTTTCAATGTTTTGGCTTAAATTATATAGTGTCTGTGTGTATATATCTATATTGCATTTAGGAAGTGAGAAATGAGTGACATGACATGGAGAAGGACATAATCTGTGTCTTAAATATTGTGTATATATGTGTCTGCTGTGTTATTACAAGATGAGGCAGCAGCATTTGAATAGAGCAAAGAACTTGGCCCCTAAGCTTTCTACAGCACTGCTGAGCTGAAGCTGATGCCATCCATACTTCATCTTAACAGTCTAACAGCTTGCACTAGATAGATACACTGCTTCATCTAAATATTTGCAATTGTCAACTCTTTTATCTGTATTCATTATTCAGTATGCTGAATATCTTTTTTGATTGGTAAAATATGTCAAGCACTTCTTGCTCCCAATAATGTTCTGTTTACCATGTATACATTTGTGGAATATGTCATACAGGTTGCAATGTGTAACTTTCCTACGATTAAGGATGCATCAGATGTTGCTATTGCGACTATGATGTCTGGCATACAGGTCTGTTATCTGATTTTTACTTGTTGATTATAATATGGTGTACAGATTCTTTGCTATATTTTTACATTTTGAGTTGCAGGTCACTTGTAAATTATTCTCGAATGGATTTTTTCAATGTTACTCGGACTCGGCTAGAAGTGTCCGACATGGACACGTGTCCAAGTATCGGATTCGGCAACTTTTTGAAAAATCTACATGTTTTTGGCCTAAAATAAGTGTCCGAGTCCGGGTGTCCATGTCCAAGTGTCGAGTGTCCGACACGGGTACTCGAAGGTAAAATGAAGAGTCCGAGTAACATAGGATTTTTTGGTTTTATTCTGTGTGGGACCAATACTTCCATTCTTTGGAATGCAAAGTTATAAGTTGTCTCCCAACCCGTTTTTCATTTTCTTTCATCTTTTCATCAGGTCTCAAGGGTAGAGCTGTTAGATGAGGTTCAGGTGAAAGCTATTAATTTTGCTAACAGCAAGAACTTGCCCGAAGTACCGACCTTGATGTTTGAATTTGTAGGCACAGGTGGGAGTGATTTATCTTCCATCATCACCATTATTGTTTATCCCTAATACTAAACATAATTTTTAACGTTATGTCCTTGCATAATATCATAAGATAAGTCAGTGTGTTTTTCACTCTTTCTCTAGATATGCCGCAGACTGACTCCAATGAGTTCTTCCCCTGTTTTTTAATTGTTTAGGTGTGAATTTTGAGTGGGTTATTGATCGAATGACGTTTTTATGTAACAGTTGCAGATAATTAGGAACTAATGCAATTTAAATGACAAAAAAAGTTGCCCAACATAGTAAAGTTAACTAACATAGTCAGCTGAAACTACTGATTGCTGTTGCCTACTTGTTATGTAAAATATGATCTGGAGCAAAAGAAGACTAAAGTTTAAATACATTGCATGTCTAGAGGACAAGGAATGCCGTTGATATCTCTAAATTTGAATGTGAGAGTGAAATTCTGTGTATGAAATAATATCATGAGTATTCACGACTGGCAGGAATTTACAGTAAACTAACTGGCTACCTGTTAGCAAGCTCCATTACTAAAAGATAAACTGTGTACTTAATTTTTCCACCTAACCAACCAGTTCTGTGATTTTTTCACTATCTGATTTATGTTTCAATAACTGAATATCAGGTTTATAACTTAGGAGCCATCTTCATGAGTAGTCTCTTTCAATTTGTCATCAGAAATCTACTCTTCACAGCATCTAAATGATATACCAGAATATAGAGGATGTTTTATACTCATCACATAGTTTCTTCTAAATTAAAAAAATGAAATCTATTAATTTTAAAATATCACATGTGAGTAGTACATCTAGGAGATGCTTTTGGTAGATATAGTGTGATTTTGTTCCTTCATTAATAATTTATAATACGGACAAGCTTTAGATAGTGTGTTTAAATGCTGATATATTCCTCGCTTTACTTGATTATATATATATATATATGTTAACAGAAGCATATGCACGGGAGCAGGCTTTGATAGTTCAGAAATTAGTATCTGAGCACAATGGGTCTGATTTTGTGTTTGCTGAAGATTCTGAAACGAAAAAAGAACTTTGGAAGGTAAGTTAAACAAATTATAATTTTGTTACTCTCACACAAATGCTGAACATGAACCTTTGTGTCAGTTTGTTATGATCCGTATATGACATAAAACCATATCCTTTGATATTTTATGCGAAATAGTTATATCATGCTTATTAGCTACTTTATGCTGCTATTTTATTTCTTCATCACCAATTTCTTACCGTGCTCGCTTTCACACACGCAGATAAGGAAAGAGGCACTTTGGGCCTGCTTTGCAATGGCTCCTAATTGTGAAGCAATGATTTCAGTAAGTTCTATCTGATGTACATTAATCCGTTTAATTTAGCTAGTTCTTGTATTATAAATTATTCTCAGGACTATAAGCTAGACTGGCTATATTAACTATTTAACCGTAACCACTAGCCATAGTTGGACTTTTACTTATACTAGCTTCAATCCAGTGCGATGCACGGGTTCCGTTATTATTAAAATAAAATTTTAATTTTTTATCTAATCATATACTAGTATTAATTTTAATCTATTTATATAAATATATAATAATTATATATTTATATTAAAAACAATAAAGAAAGTAGGAAGGTGCTGTGATCGCAGTTTAGTAGAACAAGTTTTGGTCGTAATTTAGCGGAATAAGGAGACTATATCTAGTAATTTAGCAATGTAGTAGTTTAGAATGTGTATAACACTATTTATTTTATTTTTAATAACCAAAATAAGGGGGATAACTGTTGAACCAAAATATACCCCATTTCGGTTATTATATTATAGTATAGATAGTATAGATAGATGTCACCTTCTCAATGGCCAGAGACGAGAGGACTCATCGTAACCTTGCTTTGTTTCAGTTATCGGCTTATCGCATATCATTCAGATTCTTACTACGGAGTTGAAGTCTATCCTAAAGCTCTTCCTACGATCTTGGTCCTTATTAATGAGAATAACGAAGTAAAACGTTTATGTTATATTGTAATATCCTGGATTTTTGTTTATGCAAATTAAGCACAGCACTTAGTTGGATAGACTGCATATGTATTGCTATAATACGCGTGTTTGGTTAATCTTTTCTCATAAAATAAGTACTTTTTTCTCAAAAAAAGTATGAAATCAGGCCTTTCACATTTGTTAGGGTTAAGCCATTAACCTAGAATTCATAACAAATAACTCCAAGAAATTTGTTAACTCGTAATCTAGTTCAGTATTTAGTTTACTAATTATGTATTATTATAACATACTTTATGAGTTGAGCGTTTTTGGATTCTGTTTTTTTAAAAGTTTCTCCTAATCTTTATGACCTGTGCATCAGTGGGGGAGGTTTTCCATCCAACCATTTGTTTATCTATTTCTCTTTGATCCTCTTGTATATGATTACGTACAAAAAAGGAAAAAAAATCATCTCTTAGTATGAGCTCTAGCTAGGGTTTCTTCTACCTTTTTTTTAATATAAAAAATAGGAAAAATATGTTAGTGTTGATGGAGGAAGTTGGTAACAACAAAGTTGAGGTTCGTGCCAGAATCTAGATCCGTGATGGCGGTTTTTCGTCCAAAAAGTCGCCCGAGTAGTGGTAGATTTTGATGGATAGCTGAGATCGTATGGTAATGGGTGGCTACTTGCAAGAGCTCTTGGTTTTCAATTTTGTAAAATGTGCCTACGAAATCAAGCCGTACGTAGTTCTTATAGAGTAAGCAATCTAAAAGGGCTAGGTTTCTCACCCCAGAGGCTCACCTAGTTTTTATTATAAGTTGATATCTAGTAGAGTAGGACTCCATGTATATATTTATAGTTGTTTAATAGTCTTTAAGATGAAAAAACTTGAGACCAAGTGTTTTTTAAATCTTGCCATTTTGTTAAAAATGGAATTTCTCTTTCGGGAGTAACCTATTGTGATTGTTTATCTTACTATTATTATTAATGGCAGCGGTATGACCGGAACTTCAAATGTATTGTTTTATACAGGATGTATGTGTTCCCTTGTCAAACCTAGCAGAATTAATATCAAAATCTAAAGAGGAGATGGACGCTTCCGCACTGATGTGGTATGTTCTTTGGCAGTGGTGCATATATTTAGAACTTAAAAATTTCTAATAGGTTTATTGTGCATTGATGCTTTTGCATGACACCATTTAAGATGCTAGATGACTGCTTGGTATGTATGTTTCACATTTAAACCCTTGGTCACATGCTAATCATGTCTACTGTTCAATTGATCTTTGAAAATAGTATGGTTGTTGCTCATGCCGGTGATGGGAACTTTCACACTATAATTATGTTTGACCCCATCCAAGAGGAACAACGAAGGGAAGCTGAAAGACTGAATCATTTTATGGTTCATACTGCTTTGTCAATGGAAGGTAATAATCTTGAATGGATGTGCGTTGGTTTAAAAATGTGCTCTTGGTTGCCTATTTACGAGAAATACACGCACTTTCAATAAAAGAAAGAGTGATATATCGGTAAGTAAAGGGTCCAATAAAGGAAGAGTGGTACATTGTTGGGTAAAGTGTCGAGGATGGACAGGGATATACAAACATCGGAAGGAGGGGGATAAGCAAAGCAAACTGCTTCATATTATGGATGACCAGTATATCATCCTGAGAATGGGGCTAAAACTGAATAGGGAGTAGGAAGTGCACCTCTCTACTTTCAGTGAGGAATGTCTCTTGTAAATATGTAAATCCTTTTCTTTAGACTTCCTTTTCAGGCCAACAAGCACTACCAAAATTGGCTTCCTTTCCTTTCTATGCCTTTCACCCTGTTGTCATGTCCTTTTTTCTACTTTATGTTAGCTGCTGATGTCCTACATGTACTAACCGGAAATTACAGTAACAACATAGATTCACTTTTTGTTATGTGATTATCAGGAACTTGCACAGGAGAACATGGTGTGGGTACTGGGAAAATGAAGGTATTGTATTCTCATAATAATTACAAAATATAATGAAGAAGTCAGTACCTACGTAATGCTTTGACAGAGATATAATCCCTGCACCCAGATCGTTTATACTGATAGTTTAGTTTGACATTGCCATAGAAACAATAAATTGCTCCATGTTGATCAGTAGAGATCACCCTCCCACCCTGAGATGATTATAATTGATGTTTTGAAACCAAACCTTTGGGGATAGTAAAAATTTAAGAAATTAGAGGGAATAAAAACAAACAAGACACATTTGACCTGAGAAATTGCTGCATAGATACCTGAATTGCAAATGCAGCCTAGTCGATACCCCTCACCTTAGTAGCCAGAGGTAGATGTGTCAATATCTATATTTCTTGTGAAAAAACCAAAAAATCAAGCTGATGTGAATAACAATATTAGGTTCTTATTTCTATTTAAGTTCAAATTACCTTTTTCAGTAAAGAGCTTAACTTTATTAGTTGATAGGAAATTGGTATGATTTGGTATTTGAGTTATTGTTTGTTCTTCTCTGCTATTGCAATTTCACTGATGCATTATCTTATTTACAGTACCTTGAGAAAGAACTTGGAATAGAGGCTTTAAGAACAATGAAGAGAATTAAAGATGCACTAGATCCCAATAACATCATGAATCCAGGAAAGGTCATTCCTCCTCATGTTTGTTTCTAGTGACTATACATCACCTCTGTCTACATCGGCATACATCCACACATATATGCATTTATGTGGGCATATTGAACTGTTGTAACAGTTTAAAGGGGAGTGTAAGTGTAATCATCCACTACAAGTAAGTCAGTTGACTTCCAAATGTTCATCTGTAGCCTTTAATGCCTCTGCTCCCATATCCCGTAGACTAGTCTTATGTAAAATGTGTTTGATTAAGACTCAAGGTTTTGGTTTCCTTAATATCTGTAAAATTGTGCCTGGTTTCCTTACAATACAAATGACTGTACTAGCTTCCAACTAATTCATTGGTTGGACGGATATTATTGTTTGAACTACATAATGATGACGAGAAATTAAGAAATAGGGTTTTAGGCATGTGTTTAATTATATCTTGGGCGCGAGTTATAACTTATGTCTCTAGTTATGTACATAACAGAGCTCCAGCTGAAACCAGCTTTATGTTGCCTCTTGGTTACTTTTGAATTATAAAAGGATGCTTTTGGATCTCAAGTTATTGCTCCGGTTTCCCCCCACCATTATAGATATTCTGGTGTATCGGCTGAATTTCTAATACACTGCGGAAGAACTTGCAATACATGTAGTTGTACCATACCATAAAAGTAAAACCATATTATCCTTTTTATTACTGATTCACATGTAGAATCTGTGAGATGCAACAGTTGACTAAAGAGAGCGTAAGTTTAACTACAGCAAGATATACAATTAGACCGGTAACGAATGATATGTTGGTCACATTCTTCCATCGGCAAGCCTGGCTGTTGTTTCGGGTCAAAGTCTTTGCTACTTTTTTGTCTTCTCCGATAAATCCAATACTTACCCTCTGCCTCCCGTAGGATTTTGCAAGGAAATTCTTATATTTGTAAATATAATAGAAACCACCGTTTTAGACCTTAACTACACTGTGAAACTCTAATAAATTTCATAATCTAGAAACGGTCATAGGGTGAGGTGAGTGTGTTTAGAATATATACAAAATATAATTTTTATTCGCACCACTTAAATTTTAAAATTTAGACCACTTGTATTATCATGAATTACATACTACAATATTATACACTTTGTATTATCGTATATTATTATATAATATTATAAATCGAAATACATTTATACTATACTATGTAGGGGACAGGTCTTTAACAACTGTTTGTTGTTTAAAATTTGTTGACAAACAGTTTAGCAGCCGTTGGATGGGGATTAATGGGTGAGATGGCATTCGGACCGCGGAAATTTTCAGCGGTTGGTCTGGACGGACCGCGGAAAATTTCTGCGGTTGGGTATTGTCCCCTTATCCCCAGCATCCCAACAGCAGCTCATTTCACCACAAAAACACCAAAATTTCCAAGAAAAATTCTACTCTCTCCAAGTGACCAAATTAGGCATTTTGGGGCATTTTCATCAAGAAATTCAAGTAGTTTTGTCAATTCAAGGTATATTTCTTCCCTTAAATTTCACATTTTCATGGCGGATAAATTATTTGCTCGTATGTTTCGTCATAAACGTCAAAATGAAAAAAGAGAGACTATTGATCATAGTTTACATATTGATGATTTAAATACTAGTGAAGAATCTAAAACCCTGTATATGTTGAAGATGATGATTTTGTAGATAGAAATGAGGAATTTATTAATTTAGATGACGATTTGGTTGATGTTGAAGATGAAAATAATAAAAATGAGGTTGAAAATGATAGTGATAATGTTAAGGGTGAGGATGAAGATGAAGATGATAATTGTAGAGGATGCAAATTTGTATGAAAATGTTGAGGGGGGGAGTTCCATATTTGAATCAAAATTTTCAAAGTGTGAATGAGGCCGGTCATTTTTTTAGGGCTTATGCTTTACGAAATGGATTTGCTATTAAAATTCAAGTTAGCCATCGTAATAAAAACAACGAGATATATGGTCGTTTATATGTTTGTAGGCTTTATGGAAAAAGTGTCGTCGCCGAGAGTAGTCAAAATAAATGGCGTAGAGAGGTTCTTCCTAAAAGCGAGTGCAAGGTGATGATGTATGTCAATTATCAAAAGAAAAAACGTCATTGGGAGGTAACTAGCCTTGAATTGGTACACAACCACGGTCTTGTTTCCCCTAGTATGATGAATTTGGTACAACGAGAAAGACATGTCAACACGGCGACCCGTAGTTTGATTAAAACGCTTTATGGTTCGGGGGTTCGTAATTGTCAAGTGATGAATGTGATTGGTAACATTCATGGAGGTAATGACAAAGTTGGTTTTAATGTTCAACATGTTAGGAATGTGTTAAGAGACGAGAGGAAGAAAATGTTTGAGATTAGTGACGCCCAAGCGGGGTTGGACTTGTTGCATAGGTAGAATGAAGAAAGTGGTTCTAAATATTTTATTAGGACCGAAGTCGATGAAGAGAATCGCTTGAAGTGTCTAGTATGGATTGATCCGAGATGTATAATGGCTTACCAAAATTTTGGCGATGTTATGGCTTTTGATACCACTTATCGGACAAATAGGTATGCAACGCCATTTGTCCCATTTACCGGAGTCAATCATCATTATCAATAGGTAATTTTCGGGTTTGCATTGATGTGGGATGAACACACGTCGACTTTTGAGTGGATTCTTCGTACTTGGCTTGAAGGTGTGGGGAATAATCCTCCATTGACTATAATCACGGATCAAGATCAAGCCATGGCAAGCGCTATTGCGGTTGTACTCCCGAATACTACCCATTTATTGTGTTCTTGGCACACTAGTCAAAAATTCCCCGAGAAATTAGCTCATTATTATTCGGCTTTTCCGGAATTCAAGACGGACTTCAACAATTGCATTTATAAATCTCTCACCGAATGTGTTTTTGAAGCTAGATGGGCGTCGTTTGTGGAAAAGTATCACTTGCAAGATCATAAATGGTTAAATAGGTTATATGAGTTGAAGCACAAGTGGATTCATGCATATACTAGAAACAAATTTTCGGCGTTTCAAAATAGTACATCGAGGAGTGAGGGGATGAATTCTTTCTTTGATAAGTATGTGAGTTCGACAACGGGTTTGAAGGAATTCATTGAAAATGCCCAAAAAGCATTGGCAAGGCAATTCATGAGGGAGAAGGAAGAAGATTATGTCACTATTAATTTAAAACGTCCCATGAAATTGCATATCACATTGGAGTATCATGCTTCTTGTATCTACACTAAGGAAATGTTTAGAAGATTTCAAGATGAATTGGTTGAGTCTTCAAAATACTTTGTTGAAAAAGATCGGCGAGCTAGTGAAGAAGGGGAGGGAATGGGGGATGTTTATACGTACTATAGTTGTTATAGGCCCATGTCCGAGCCTACGAGAAGAAATGTTTATTTTGTGGCATTCGAGAAAGCAAGCTCTTTGGGAATGTGTACGTGTAGAATGCTTGAACATTCGGGGCTACCTTGTAGACACCTATTGGCGGTCTTCACTAAGAAACGGGTTTCGGAAATTCCCCCGTATTACATAAACCAGAGGTGGACAATACATGCCAATAGAGTTGATGGTGTGTTGCCTTACAATTTGGATGTTGGACAAAGTCATGAGATGACCTCAACCGATCGATTTAATAGCATGACAATGTTAACCATGAGTTTTTGTCAAAGTAGCATTGCATCCAAGGAACGATATGATTATGCCGTTGGAGTGATGAATCGAGAAATACCAATTCTCGAAAGAATGAGCGTTGATGGAATTAAATCTTACGAAAGCAATTCGCATGCTCCAAATGCAAGTGCTCATGAAGAACCAATTATTGACCCTATTATGTCCCAAACTAAATGGAGGCAGAAGGACGTTCGTTTCAAAAGTCTCATAGAATCGATTGGTAAAAAGGAGAAGCCTTCAAGAAGGTGCACTTATTGTCAAATGGAAGACCATGATAAAAGAAAGTGTGCTACTAGACTAGAAGATCTTAAAAATGTTCAAGAATCGCAATATAATTAGTAGTGTAGCATTTTGTAACCGAATGTTGTAATCTTTTAATGGATTTGAATTTTAAGTGTTTAACATTGCTTTCTTTTTTGTTATGTTTTATTGTCATATAATTGCCAATTATTGTCATATAATTGTGTTTTATTGTGATAGGTAACATGACTAGCGAGTATAGTGGTGACAACAACTCCGATCATAGTTGTGATTCGGTTTCCCACGTTAGCAACACATTCTCGGACTCCCTACCAAGCGACTCGTGGTATGAGGACAATGATGAGGAAGATGTGGTCTCACCAACCTTTAGTGAGATGGAAGATGCACGTGCCGAGTTGATGCCCCTTGTGGACAATGACGAGCCATCCCATGTGGAGGAAGATGAAACGGACTTGTACCCACCCGATGAGGAGGCTTATAGGGCCAAAAATTGGATCGAGGCATGCAATTGGATGGAGGGTACTGAACCGTGGAGATTGGTGAACTCTCATCCGGATCCGTACTTCCTTCCGATCTTGAATTTGGGCAACAACACGCACGATGGAAAATGGAAAAAATCCGGATGGAATGGCGGTAAGCTTGTTAAATGTGATCGGATTGCCGATATTGTAAACTTGAGGCCTCGTGAGGGTTGTAATATGGACCAAATACACGTCGAATATGTGAAGGGTTGGGTTTCACACCTAACGGGAGGGACGGAGAGGGAACGCGGGACGTGTTTTGCAAGATTTCGTCTCTACGACGGGTCGAATACGATTCCCATTACCATTTGGAACAACTCCAACCCTTACCCGTGGAAACTTACGGAAGGGCATATCCGTGAAGGTTGTGTACTTGTTCTCTACCATATTGCATGCTTCGTTGATACTAGGCAAGGACTTGCTCAACACCGGTTATCCGATGGCCTTTCTAATATATTAAGTATTTTTGGTTAGGATCTACAAATTTCATAAAATTCAGTGGATTGTATTGATCGTGTAATTTTCATTCGAACCTATGTATTTTATAATTTTCATTGAATTTGAGCGGCAATTATGTATTTTCTAAAAATACATAATCCACTGAAAATATGAAATTAGGTATTATGATTTAAATTATGAAATTTGAGATTGAAAGTGTACCTAAAAATTTGAGATTGAAAATTAAAATTTACAAGTCGAACTATACATTAGAAATTGTTATGAAATGTATTGAAAAGTTTTTTTTTAACATTTGGACAAACGTTGACTTTTATTGAATTTTTTATGGAATTTTCAATTTAATGTAAAAAATGAAAAAAAAAAAAAATTTTTGAAAATCACTCATTACCATGTTTTAAGACTTTTGAGAGTGGTTTGGAAGTTTGGAAGTTTGGAAGTTAGTTTAGGACCAACTTCCAAAAATTAAAAAATTTCAACAGAAGCTTATTTAGCATACTCTGTTTTCCCCTGTGTTCTGCTCTGTTTTTAGAGGCAGAAAACTAAACTCATGGACCGCGGAAATTTTCCGCGGTTGAACTAGAGAGGGACCGCGGAAATTTTCCGCGGTTGGGGCTTGTGAATTTTTTTTGCAGATTGAAAACAGAGCAGCACCATCCCAAAATTCACAACCAAAATTCAGCAACACCTACAACCAAATTCCACAATCCCAACACCTACAACAATCCACCAAAATCCACCGAATTCCACAAAAAACCACCAAAATCCACAACAATACAAAATGCTAAAAAACAATAAAAATCCAACAAAATTAAACTACGTCAAACCAAACAAACCAAATACACCAAATAAAACCCGACAACATAAAATGAAATGAAATCCAACTACATAATTCAACAACCTAAAATCAAATGAAATTCAACTACATAATCCGACAACCTAAAATGAAATGAAATCCAACTACATAATACCTAAAATCAGATGAAATTCAACTACGAAACTTCGTGACGTCTACGCATACGAATCTCTGGAACCCCCCTTGCCTTCCCTAGCTGAATCTCCCTGGTTATCCGATACCTAAAGGTATCCACCTCCTCCTGCGACCAATTCGGTACCTCGGCTAAGTCATATCCTTGTGTGAAGTAGTCCATGTACTTCATCACATAAACACCGCAGTCATTAGAGTTTCGCTGCTTTGGCCTGGACGGTAGAGCTAGGACCTCGGCTGAAGTAGGGTCACGCCCGTCGACTGGGTGTATCATATGTAATAGCCTCGGCAACAACCATGACTGCAATGAAATTATGATCCGAGAATGAATATAATATACAATTGGTAAGGACTATATAGAATACAGTAATAGTAGAGGAACATACCACCACTCGTATATCCTCACGATAATCCGGCTCGTCATTCATTGAATCTATGATAAGACCTTCAAATCGTCTAGTACCGAACATGAACAAAACCCAATGCACATCTCCGACAAAACATAAGATGAATATGTAGTCCGCCTCGAGAACAGAAGGACCAACAGTAGCACTGGAAAAACCAGTAAAACTACGTAATGCTTTATTCCATGCCCTCTGCAATGTATCTCCACCGACCCTCGATGTTTTTCTAATTTTCTTCACATGTCCTTTCCCAAGAATCATGAAGTAGGGATCCATGAAATAATAGATGGGTTTCCTCTCCCATATGCCTCCAGTGTGAATCTCCTCCTCTTGACTCCTTAGCAATTCCTGAAAATATATATGAATGCAACAAGTAAAATAAATGCAACAAGTAAAATGAATGCAACAAGTAAAATGAATGCAACAACTAAAATAAATGCAACAACTAAAATGTATTAGACAACTAAAATGTATTAGCAACGAGTAACGAACAATACCATATAAGTGTATATGATCCCGTCATCAACCCATGTTCCTGGAGCCAGACTCTGCATAGCTGATGCATGGACGTGATAGTCCTGAACACTAAGACCACCGGGAATCCTCGGCACCATCCCAAAGCCCCATCCCCAATCTGAATATATAGCATTCTTCTTTGTCATGCTGAGACTCTTAGTGATACTCTACTTCTCCTCTTTCATCCTGCGGGATGCAAGCTTCGCAGGCCTACTAGATGAGGCAATAGCCTGGGGTGGCTAAGACACATGCTGGGATGGCTGTGTCATGTCAACGACATCCTGGGCAGGAATGACTGGAATGTTAAAGTTGTCAGCCAAAGGTGCAATGAAATCTGGTTTTATGTTCTGAAATGTGGGAGGTGTGTAGGCGGGTCCTTTGATCTTCTTCATCAACCGAGACAATGGTGTGAGGAAGGTACCAGAAATCCTCCCAAACTCCTCCACAAACTCAGGAGGAACCCTAACATCTAGCTGCTTCAACATATTAAGCCCGACAACCATCTACAAACAAAAACAAGCAAACATTTTTTCATTAATTCCACAAGGATATCATATCATCAAGATGAAATACGTGTGAATGCAAATTTGTAGTGTGTGGTGGTGTAATGTGAAATATGCATATTTGTAAAACACTTACAACTTCATATCCATCAAGGCTATTATACAACTCCCTCGTCTTGTACTGCTGCTGAGGCTGTGGATCGGGCTTCCCTATGCGCATACGAGATATATCAGCATACCACGCCATGTAATCAGCCTCCGAAGCTATGTTTACCGAGTCATCAACAAGTCCATCTAAGTCTGAACAGAACCTTGCCCATTTGCCAATATCAATAAACCACCACACCAGCCAATCCTCCCCAGCAAACGTGGCATCCTTAGCCCCCCTGTAACCAACCATGTTCACCGGTGCCCGTGGAATCTGGGGACTAGAACCAAACTGTCTCGACACCCTGTCCGGATACTGCCACTCGACCACGTCATAACATACAAGGGGAACTCGACCGCACCCAGCTAACTGTGCCTGTATCATCTCACTGTCCATAACATCCTCGAACCTAGCATACGGCCTCCAGACCACCTCATCACCAGCAACACCATCAAACTCACCCCTACAGAACGGTAAGATGTGGTGAGGACTTGACATCCTACGCTTCTTCGAAACCCCGACATGAGTATCACTAGAATAGGCCCATCCCTCAGCAACCGGATAATCCTCCTGACCGGGAGATCGTAAAGGCACGCCAATACGAGGAAATCTCTCGTAAGACCAAACCTGTAACACCCAGACACAACAAGCAATGCTCTTGCTGCCCTTCCTTGCAGCAATCTCCAAACCCCGGTATATATGAGCTAACACAGCTGCACCCCAAGCATAATAAGGAATCTGCCGCATATTAATCAATGGTTGCATATACCGAACATGAACAAAGACCGGTTGATGCTGGGGAAGAGGATACAACCCATAAGGAATAGCAGATACGCCTTAGTATGTACAACTGTGGCCCTCATATTGTTCTTCTCGGGCTTCTGTGCACCATATCTCTCAAACAACCACCCTAACTTGATGTTATTCCGATACAAAGCCTCATTTACCTCCTCCTCGGTCAAAGGCTCAAACCAGTTATTAGCAAAATACGCAGCCTTGTTCTCTATCACCCCACAAGTCAGTGCATCCCCCTGAACTGGCAACCCTAGATAAACCCTACATCCTCCAGTGTAACAGTCATCTCCCCCTGCCTCGTGAAGAAAGTGTTGGTCTCAGGTCTCCAACGCTCTACCAAAGAAGATATCAACCGAGTGTCAGTAGCCAAGACAACAACAAGGTCTGCAAAAATCCCAAACCCAAGCATGTGTAGCAATTCATGCTGTGGTCTCCTTAACTTCCACAAGTGCAATGACTTGTTCCCCGAATAACTCTGCAACTCATCTCTCCCTGCACCATCCCAAACATTGTCACTAATATGATACCGATTATCCCAAATAACATTATGCGCGTTCGGACCCGACAACATATTTCTGAAATCACCAAAATTATTCATACCTGAAAATATTGTCAACATAATTCATCAATCACCACAATAAAAAAAACCACCACGTACACAACAAAAACATCACCAAAATCATATGTTAATTACATCCATACATTTTACAATAATATAATTCGAATTTAACACAAATTTTATCATTAAATTTTTGAATTTTACACTAAATTTATCTATCATTACAAATTCGAATTTTATCATACAACTTTATCATTAAAACTTTGAATTTTACACTAACATGACTAGAATTTAACACTAAATTTATCATTACAAATTCCAATTTTGACGAAATATGACGAATTATCCTAAAATTGTAATTCTAAAATTTGAATTATAAATAAATTAAGGGTTAATAATTCGAATTATCCTAAATTTCGAATTTACTATTTAACACTAAATTATCATGAATAATCCTAAAATTTATCCTAAAAATCCGAATTATCACTAAATTTAACAAAATTTATCCTAAAAAATTCATCCATATTTTTAATTACATTATAATTCAAAATTTACAATAAAAAAATATAATTTAATACACAATTATTAAAAATTCGAATTAAAAAAAATATATTATTACGTTATTTCGATTTTATATATAGTAAATTAATTCTAAATTAACACTAATTTATCCTAAAAATCCGAATTATCACTAAATTTAACAAAATTTATCCTAAAAAATTCATCCATATTTTTCATTACATTACAATTGGAAATTTACCATAAAAAACTAATTTAATATTATTACCTTAATTCGAATTAAAAATTATTAAAAATTCGAATTAAAATTAAAAATATTAGTACCTTAATTCGATTATACATACACTAAATTAATTCTAAATTAACACTAATTTATCCTAGTAATCGAATTAAATCAATTCCAAATTATGAACCCTAGAAATTCTAAAAATTCGAATTTAATTATACTAAGATTCATATGTTAATTTATTACAAGGATTCATACATTAATTAACCCTAAAAATTTGAATTACATACACAAAATCAAATCTAGAACAATATAAATACATAAATTTATATCAATAAAACTATAAATAATAAAAAAGAATCGAATATATATACCTTAATGACATAAAAGGAGAATGATTTAAGCTTTTGGATTGTTGGGTTCTTGCTTCTGCTCTGCCGTGGTTTTATGTGGCTGTTATGTTTGTGTTGTGTTTATATGCTGCTGTTTATGTTTATGTCTTGTTATGAGTCTGTGTTTGACAGGGAATAGGTAAAAAAAAGGATACCAATCGCGGAAATTTTCCGCCGTCCATGAGCTAGGGGTATTTTTGTAATTACACTGGACCGCTGGAAATTTCCGCGGTGGAGCGGTCCACGTGTGATCTCAATCCTCCAATTCCCGATTTAACGGTTACCCCTTACTATGTATAGTAAGGGTCGGTCCTAGAAGGGTTCTGAGGTTTAAGTGTGGTTTACATGTAACATATGGTTATGCAATTATATATGTGAAAAGGCTTATTTGTAGTGGATATACATCCTTCTCGTCCATGACTAAATTTTAAAGAAACACCGATTTAAACGTGCTCTATGATTCTGATTGGAACATATTTGTAATGGTCAATATACACTAGATAAGCATGGCATTGGCATGGCATCCTCAACTTGTATAAAACTTGCATTAGGTTTCACATGGGGTTGTGACCATGACAGTCAGACAGTAACATTTGTAATTAAACAACTCCATTAAGCAAACTTAATACGACTTTTGTAGCGTTTTTTACTTTTCAGCTCCTCAAATCAATGTAAAAATAATCTCTAATCTTTAATTAAAGTCATCATTATCATCTAATTGAGCGCTGATAGGGGAGGCAGAGGCTGCTCTGTTTTTTAAATTAGCAGTACTGTAACATCCTTGCTCTGTTTTTTAATTAGTATCGTATCATCAATAATTGACAGGCACTTAGGCGGTAATTAACTTGATTAGTGCTTCTATGTGTATTCCATTTTTTGCTTTAAAGTTTTATTTCTAGATAATAAAATAATATTAAAAAACGAGTCCGGATCCAATGTCCCATTCCTTAATATATCCTCTCTTTTTCTAGTGATCAATTTTTTACATTTATTTAATTTTAAAACTGACATGAAATGTGGTTATTAAACAACCGACTAATAAGAAAAGAGTGGACATATTAGGGACACACGGACTCTTACGTCTTGCTTCCGAGTTTTTATTAGGAAATAAAGTAAGTGATCGGTAGGTAAAATACTTTCATCACATTTTAGAGGTAAAGTATGTAAAATTTACATTTATAATCATTTATTTTTGTTCCTTTTAAAAACTCGGGAATATGATTATGAATAAAAGTGAAACTATTTTATTTATCTTATTTGATCATTTTTAGAAGTCAGGAGTAAAGGGGTTAAAAAACACTAGGGTGAGGGATTATGTGTTGGACTATTTGTGAGGAAGGTGGTGAGAACTATTCTCATCCGCTTAATGTATGGAGGTCTGGATAAGAATTATGTTTAAAAAAAGGGGGGGTGATGTTTTGAACACTTGTCGCAATGTTTATGCATGAGTTAGACTCGTGGAATTGAATAGGATAATGTTGAGATAAGAATCCTACTGTTGTGTATGCGGGCTGTTGCAATGCGGACTAATGGAAACATCTAAAATATCCACATTCTCCACCTCCTCAAAATTATATTATTATTCTATATAATACGCAAGTTTAATAGTATATTATCGGTGCAACAAATTGTGAAGATATGAACAAGATTGCAGGGGTAAATGGATGAGAGGGAGTATTCACAGTATGCAATGGCGAAAGGCAGCCTCGATTTCTCGGCGTGTACTTCCACTGATATTGCTTCTGCTTCCTTGGATAAACCGTTTAGTTTTATCCCAAGTATTTTCAAGTTTCAATGATACTCGGAAATTTGATGTTCCGTCCTGACCGAGAAAATAAATGATGGGGGCTGACATGAAATGGGAAGGACCCCTTTATGATATGGTGGGAGTCAATATAAAACAATGAATCTTACTTTTGGATGTAAAGATAACGATTAAGACACATAGATAGTGGGCTAAGCAGAAAGGTGAACAGTTGTAGGTTAAAGTTATAATGTATTTGTCCTATCCGAATTTGTCGATAAGAGTTATCCTTGTACTTTGGGTTCACGTCTATGTATTCACCAAAATTCTGTCAATTTTTTCTATCTTATTTTGTCACTTTGCTTGCTCAGGGGCCAGCCAGTATCTATTATAAGGGGTGTTTGAAGGTGTAATATTACGAAGCAACATTGTAAAAAGTTGTACGTTCTCTGCTGCTGCAGTCCTCAACAATGATAGATATTCTGCCTCCAAAAACTACAAACTCCTATTTTCAGATTGCAGCTATGAGCTATGTAAATCTTTGTGTGTACCAAAGTCCTGTCGATTCCCCTTTTTGATGAAATTGACGGACTTATCTTTCAACTTTATGCTAACTAAGTTAAACCACTGAGTCCGTAGAAAGGGATAACTAGCTCTATAGTTCTCGCAGCCTAAATGGATCCACAATTGAATACAAACAGTTCGAGACTAGTTCCCAATAATTCCATCTAATTTAGTAACCTGGGAAGTTGAGTTAAAAAATTCAGAAAACAACGATAATTATGTGAATAACTAATCACTTCGAACTAAGATAAATTCAATTTTTAAACAGTTTGAGAATATAATCCGTATTCTTAAATCATAAACTAAAACTTTGTTAATAGGGGTTTTCCCCTCACGAATATTCAAGTCGTTATGGAGTTGTTATAACGCTCGGTGGTTTTTTTTCATCACAAATTTCTGTTCTCTTCTCTTATTTATAAATATTATTTTTGGAAACAACTGTTAATGAGTCAGTAGTAAATATATGTAAAGTAAACGCTAAACGGTAAAAGAAGAGTAGGTATGAACTCTTTTGTGTATAAATAGAGGAGGCAACTCGTAGTTTTACGTACAACTTAAAAAACAAAGAAAATGGGCTCTCTTCCTCGTGTAGTAGAAGATTGTCACGGTTTTATCCAAGTCTATAGCGATGGTTTCATTTTCCGGTTAGATGATAGCCTTATAAACCTCAACATTGCTGTCCAAGATGATGGCTCTGTCATCTGGCAAGACTCCGTGTTCGACAAAACACACGGGCTGTCTCTTCGCCTCTATAAGCCCGTGTCTGCCACAGCCACATCCAAACTTCCTATTGTATACTACCTCCATGGTGGTGGTTTTTGTTTAGGGTCTCGCACGTGGAATAACTGCCATAACGGCTGCCTACGCCTCTCTGCAGCTCTTCAGGCAGTGGTTGTAGCACCTGACTACCGGCTGGCTCCTGAATACAGGCTTCCAGCTGCAATTGATGATTCTGTGACGGGCCTGGAGTGGCTCAGGGATCAAGCTCAGTGTAAGAGTCTCGATAAATCCTTCCTTGACTGCGCTGACTTTAATCGGGTTTTTGTCCTCGGTGACTCCTCTGGGGGCAACATGGCACATCATTTAGCAGTTCAGTTTGGACCTGGTTCGATTGAGTTGAGTCCTGTTCGTGTGCGCGGGTATGTTCTGTTGGCTCCATTTTTCGGAGGGACTGAGAGGACAAAGTCGGAGGCAGAGGGCGAGCCAGAGCCAGTCTTGACCTTAGAGACTCTTGATAGGTAACAATTTACTATCCACGAAAATCATGCCACTGCATTCTTCACATTTTGATTGGAAACCTGGAATGATTTGAGGATCACTCCCAGGTTACATGATCCAATCAAACTCACCAACAAAAGGTTGGTGCAGTGGTCGAGCTCTTGTCCCCCTTGCGGAAGGTCAAGAGTTCGACTCCTGGTATGTGCACGTGTAATTAATTAACAAAAAAATAAATTAATATTCCGTTTTCTGATCATAAAAGAGTTCTAACATAACTTTGATAAATTGGTATATTCTTCCCGGTCCCAATATAGGAGAGATAATGTATTTTTTGAACTCGACAAATAAATAAAAATCTGGGATCCGAAACTATTTGGTCATGGAACGGAAGAAGGGGCAAGGCATCTGGTATGATTTTCGACCACACGCATGCACTGAACTAATGCATGTGCTGATGTGATAATTGTAAAGTTGGAGGGGTATAGTTCAAAAGAGGCAGCTATCGAACCAGACATCGACAGCAGAGGCTTAGAAACAAACAAACCATCATGTTCAGAACTTGGATTTTCTGGTGGTTCAACATTAATTTTGGTACAGCTACTGAGTACCGACCCTTCATGATCCCTACCGATCATTAATATCTTCAAACTCCTTATAAACCACATCTTACTGCCTAAACTTTTGCATCCTCTTATATCATTCCCCTTTTCAAGTTTTCGAAAAGGTGGACATGCATGCATATCTTTTTCCTGATAGAGATATAAACATAAATTGAGATTAGTACTAATACTTGATATATATTTGATGATCAGGTTCTGGAGGCTATCATTGCCAGCGGGGAAAAAAGCAGACCATCCATTTGCAAATCCATTCGGGCCTGCGAGCCCGAATCTGGAAACAGTGAAGCTTGATCCAATACTAGTAATGGCTGGAGGCAAGGAACTGATGAAAGACAGAATTAAGGATTATGCAATGAGATTAAAGGGGCTGGGAAAGAATGTTGATTATGTAGAGTTTGCTGGAAAGCAACACGGCTTCTTCACTAATGACCCCTACTCGGACGTCTCTAATCAATTTCTGCAACTCATTACCAAGTTTATGCATGACAATTAGTCCTTAATTTAAAACCAAGTAGCCCTTTTGTTTAGTTTTAGTGTGCTTGATGGTTTTTGTGTCTTCGATCAAGTTGAATTTTTATATGTTTTTATAAGTTTATGCTGTGATGCACTGCATGTATGTTTTAGTCGATTATGGAGAGTGATATAGCGTTTGAAGCTAGTGAACTTTCTTTTTTTCCGTCAAGAAAGCTAGTTATACAAAATATTATACATATATCATTATAGCACTTTAATACCCACAACAAAAAAATAAATATTTAGATGTCAAAGATCATCACATTATTACTTAATTTTTTTAATATATTTTGATATAAAATCTTAAATATAACTAAATTTATTGTTTTATACAATTTTGGTATAGTATAAAATCTTAAATATAACTAAATTTATTGTTTGACGTTATGTTTCGTGTATTTTTATATTTTTTAAAAAAAGTTTCCTAAAGTTAATTTTAAAATTATTAGAATTTAAAATTTTGCATTTAAAAATTAAATGACATTTTTGTAAGAATTGAGGCCAAATATTTACAAAGATAACACCTTAATTTTGTATTCCAAGCTCACTAAACTTTAAATAATTATCTTAAGTTAATTTTAGGATTTTCAAACTCTTGTTTAAATAAGAAAAATGTTAAGTATCTTGAATTCATGAAGTTATTTTATTTCAAATAATAATGTGTAACCTGAAAATTGATAACTTCTATTATAATAAAATGATACATCTCAATTCATATATATGCTTTCCAAATTAAAATATGACAATTGTCATAATAGTTATTTTTTTTTTGGGATTCCGTATAGGCACCACTGCTTTATAAATAATTTTATAAATAATCAAATAATCTCGTATGATTTAGGAGTTTTTACGGGGTTTGGATGGTTAGTTGAAATCAGGAATAAGAATGAGAACTAAGAAAATGAGAGTTAATGACAAAGGAAATGACATATGATCCCAAGTGATAAGTAGGGAAAGATTTACCCATTTAATGTGGATGAAATTTCCATTCTCAATGAGCGACTTATTAATCCAAATACTAATATAAGGGATTGAGGTTTCGATTTCCGTTAACCGGATTCATTAACCATGAACCAGATACCCTCTTAATTTTACAGCCATTTATAATTCAATAAATAGAGTAAATTTCTATGAAATTCACCTTTTTTTATTTGAGTTCTTAGAGTTCATCACAAATAAAATAACTTGTAAAATGTGTTATCTTACAAAATATATTTCACAAATATCATCATTATTTCAACAAAATTATGCAAATCTCATATATTTACATATACAATATGTATGTTCTGCAACATAAACATTTATGTTTTAGCAAACTAAATTTATTTTGTAAAATAATATATTTTGCAATGTCCTGCTTATAAAATATACGCAATCTACAACATTTTCAATAAAATAGTAATATTTGTCTAAAAATAATATATTTTACAATATTTTAAGCTATATATTACTTATAAAGCATATATGAATTCAAAGGAAATAACTCTATCAATAACTAATCCATTTTAGGATATAGTGATTAAATTTAATAAATTATAAATCCTCGACATAAATTACCTAATCTGTTAATTATTTTTTTGAAAACTACCTAATCTGTTAATTGTTCCCTCTTAAGTCCAGGTTTCAGAGTACCCAACTCGTTTTGCGCACTTCTACAACTGAATAAACAGGCGATATTATATAATATCAATCCGCATGTATGTATTTCATAGATGTAGTCGCATCATTTGTTGTTCATAGAACAAGATTGGGAGAGCTTTCTCTTCAGGGTATGTGTATTGATTCTCTACTTGTTCATGTATATATATCCTGTTCCTCACTATAATAACCCCCCTTTTAAAATTATATTTCAAATATGTGTAGAAATTGTATGCCTACTATGATTGGTGTTTTGATGATAATAACACATATTATCTGGATGTGTGGACTGTTGTGTAGTTCAATTTACAACTTAGTGCTACTAGCCTACACTCTTTCCCTTTTATTTCTTGCAACAAGTATTAGGTTATTTTCCGAAAACTCGGGGTTATAGGCAGTCATATTCGTGTCTCATTTATAGTAGTAAGAAATTATTTGTAGCTTTGTCAAACTATTCTAATTATAATTTATATAACTATTTTATTCGGTTATTTTTTTCTGAAGTTAAATATGCTGTCATTTGGTGATGGCCCAAGGATCAGCTACATTACTTATTACTGCTATGAAATGGACTTTCAGCGCGAAAATGACTGAATTTGTGGATGGGAGCCGTTTAAACAGATTTTTAACTATCTTCCACTTGAGCCCCTTATTAATAAGAAGACTATCTGTTTGCACGGATGTATAGTGAGGTCATTATATCCAGTGAACAGATAGAGAAACTGGAAGGGCTCATTACCATGGATGCTGGAGCTCTAGTCATTATAGATTTGCTGTGGTATGTTTTTTTAATTCATCTGCTGATTTCGGATTTGCTCGAGTGCTCTCTGTAAAATCGTATTCTTTCTGCAGGTCCGACCCACAGAGAATGATAACTTGGAAGGCTTGGGACACAACGCCAGAGGGCCTGGCAATGTCATTGTTGGGGTAAGTGACCATGGTGTTGCTTACATGTTAGTATTTCTTCGGGAATAATAAAATTTAATTAGTAGTCAGATGCTTGCTTCTTGATTTGGACTTATTCCAAGAAACTGAAGTTTAGGATTGGTAACATTTGGTACTTCATCTTTGTACCCTTGTAACATTAAGATATTATTGAGTATGTCAAAGTTGAAAGTTACAATAATTTTGTCGAACAATACGGGGATACTACTTAGCATTGCTTTTGTTTTATGTTAGTTAAAAACTGTGGTATTTACACAGGCTGCTTCGTATAATTTATAGCAGTGTTAACTTCCTAAGTTAAATATCAATAGTAGACCATGTGAATGAAACAAAATTTAAACAAAATATTTCGAATATGATCGATCATCTTAGTAATCTGGTACCCTAGGAAGACAAAATTTAGGAATAGTATAAGACAGTAAACACTATTTGCTTCTATAAATAAGCTAAAATTTGTCCAATAAAAGCACTCAGCTTTTCAAGTTACAAACATGTTCATAAGAAAGTTCATGTGCTATTATACCGATAGGAAGCCCCTTTGTGAGCATCTGATTAATAATTGATGAGACCTTTCAAGGAACCATGGTTCATTTCTAGGCTAGATTCATAGAAAGGTGTGTGTTCGTTCTTGTATTTATGTATTTGACCTGGTAATTTCGTACATGACACGAATTTAATGTTCGTGTTACATTTTGGGTACAAGAATTTGAATTTTGTAGCTCCCACTCTCTATACTACCAATGAAACAAGAATTATCTTTCTTACTTGTAATAAACTAACATGTATAAATCACAAAATTCAAAACTTTCCTTATCACGTGCTAAATATATTATAATCCTTGTAAATCTGCGAATAGTTGCATACGTATACTGTGTATCCACTTCTTGGTCCAATAGATATTTCAACATAACAAAATATGACCTTGTTATATTACGTGTATTCGTAATATAATTGGGCCTTCCCATAAGGTTAAAAGTATGTATATTTACTTCATCTAGGCAAAGCTTTGCTTCAGCTCAATCAAACTTCTACTTGCATTTGCTCTTATAACACAAAATAATAATGATCTATATAACTTAAGGGGTTAGGTCCCCGACAATCATTTGTGAGGGACTTCTTATGCAAAATATGACTCCGAACTGTTGGATGGAGGGCTAGGGTTAGAACAAAATTAAGTGCGTACCAAAGAAAGTTTCCATGGCACGTGTACATATCGCGGAAATTTTTCTCAGTACTTAGGATTAAGGCTGGTTTGTGCTGATCACGTGACTCAACATTTTACTTATTTTAGTATTTTTTTATTTTGTTTGTTTATTTATTTATATGATTATTTTATATGATTATTTTATTTTGATTATTTATTTATATTATTGTTTAATTTTATTTTTTAGTTTTTTGTGTGAGTTAAAGTTGGTATAATAAAATCTTTTGGATCTAATTTTTTTTGTTAAATTTGAAAAAAAAATGAACAAAGATTTTTATTGATAGAATTATATAAAATAAATTGTATTCATTTTTTTTTATAGAAAATTGCTTTATTTTTTTAAATAATTAAGATCAACTTTAATTTAAAACTATGATTTTTCATATATTTATTATAAAAAAAAGTAACACACACTCATGTTAAAAATTCAATAGTACACGTTATTTTTTTATTAATTTATTAGTAAAGAAAATTGTTAAATTTTTTATGTCTAGTGCTTTCAAATTGCAACAATAATATTTTTTATTTAAAAGATATTTGAGAGATCAACTTTAAGTTACTCAAAAAGATATAATATAATAATATAAACTATTATTTAATTAAAAAAATAGAATGATGCGTCGGATTATCATCACTATTGCGTAAACTACTGTAACATCAAAATTATACATACAGTTTCTAAGTGTTAGTGTGTGTACAAATTTTCTGATCCTCTTTCCCCCTTTCCTCGTCATATACATTGACCAAGAATTAGATTTTGGAGGGGGTGGTATTTGCCTTATGTCGGCTTCTCGCTCGCCTGGAGGAGTTGTTAGGGAGCATGTCGGCGAAATTGTTGCTTAATCGTTAGTACGGGGTTGGATTTTAGTGAATGATACATCCCATGATGTGCCGCCACCCGTCAACATTTGGACTCTTATTTATTCCTAGGCCTTTATCTGTATTGGGTTTATATTGGGCCTAGTTATATCGGGTCCAACTTAGTATTTATACTATCAGTTGCCCTCAACTCCTTCATTATCTCTAAGGGGGATGCAGGAGTAGTCTCTGACAGAGTTCTTTATATCTGGTCTGATTGGTTGAATTTTGGTTGCCTTTGGGTTTGGTCCACTAATAACATAGACTCAAATTTTTAGGTTTGAAATTTGAATTTTGGTTGCCCCATGTCTGGGACTAGTGATTACATTCTGGGACTAGTGATTACATGAGCTTAATTCCTGGGTTTGGAATTTTTGAATTATGGTTGCTCCCGGGCTCGGCGATTATCTGGACACAAATTTTTGGTTTCAAGTATAAATAAAGGTTGCCTCCTGGGTTTGGGCCCAGTGATGTGATTACATGGACTCAAAATTCTGGGTTTGAAAAATGAATTTTGATTGCCCAGGTTTGTGCCTGATGATTACTTGGGTTCAAATTTCTAGCTAGGAGGGCAACCGAAATTCAAAAATTTTCCTACAAGTATAAGCTATTAACGGTAAACTCAACAACTAAAATCTTTACATCAAAATACCGAATCACACTCCTTAATCAAATATCTTATAACATGTATAGCTTGAAAATGAACTTTTATATTCATTATGATATACATCTTATTTGTGCCAAATATACCAACTACGATATAAGGACATCACCCATCCAAGAGTTTAGTTACAAAAGTATGAAATTATCTAATACATATTATTTCTCCCACTTATTGATTTTAATGTAACGAAAATATTATATATTTTAAATCCATGACAAGCTATATCCACTAAAAAGAATATATAAAGATATGGCTGGTAAAACTTTGTAACGAGGTCTGTACTTCTCAAAAAATTTACTTTACCATTTGTACTTTTTGCAAAAAAATGTGTTTACTAAATTTTCCTCCCAATTTTAACAGCACCTTACCGATATACACGTAATTTCCAGTTTCATAGTTGAATATTTTAATACTACTTTGTATGTTGGCCAATCTAGATAAATATAGGACAAGCTAAAGTCTCCCCCTGAATATTAGTACATATAGTTTCTTTTTCCTATATTTTTATAGATATTTAAATCTAAAAATACATGTAAGTATCTCTTAATAATTAGTTTAGTATTGAAATGAATGTTTGGCTATTATTCAGGGAATGTCTCATCCTTTTCTTTTCTTTTTCTTATTTAACGTAGCGATTATTTATTTAATTTAAGTATCAACCTTTGTTATATACATAGCCAACTTACTTGTTGGTGCCTAACCATATAACCTTGCGCTTAAATGCGATAATGATTAGGAATTTTCTATTATTATATAATATATAGTGAAAATTAACTAAACACATAATTTAAATTTTAAATCCATGTTAAAATGCACATTAATCAAATTTTGAAAATGCACATGTAATTGCTAAACAAATTGATAATCATAAAATTAAGCTTAATATTATTAAAAAGGGTAAAAGGAACCTAAAGTTATCTTTAGGTAATATTCTAAAGTTAACTACGTTATACTCTGCTATTTTGCTTTCGGTTAGCATTTAAATTCAAACCTCACAAATCTACCCCTGTACTGTATGTACCATGTGCATGGCACCTTAAAAACTTCAAGATAAAAGTTAACCTTAAACATGATAAATGATTACACGAATGTAATATATAAGTCTGGATGATTTATTAAAAGATCAAAAGACACTGTTTAATATACTTTTTTTTGAAACTCCAAAACTTTTATTAACGACAATCATTCAATATTACATCAAGAATTTCAGAGGAGATATCCTCCTTCCTAATAACACGATCAGCGACAAAATAGGATGCTCTCATAAGGAAATGAGCACCCCTATTAGCATACTGTTTAATAAACAATACCGAAGCATCATGCATGTCTTCCAATATAATCTTACATTCATTTATAATGCTACCGAAGTATGATAGCATAGAAAAGGAACTTCGAATGGATTGCACACCATTGTAAGACTATCAGATTCCACAACCACCTTTTTCCATAATTTCTTCTTCACCCAGCTCAAGGTCTCCCTCACCCCCCGTCCCTTCAGCCATCTCTGGAGCAACATTCTCTGGTCGACAACAAGAAATCACCTCCAAAACCGCACCTTCTGCATCTCTTGCGACACAAGCAAATGCATACCTATCTGGATCTGTTAACAAGGTTGCATCAACGTTTATTTTAACTTTTTCCCCCACTGGTCTATTCCAGCTTTCCTTAACATCCTCTGAAGTTAAGAACGCTGCTGGTATATGAACTACATACTTAACTTTAGGGAAATTATCTAAAGGCAACTTTAGATTCCTTTTTTTTCTATAAATAATTACTAATGTTATTTCTAACTCAGATTTCATTTAGTGTTTGTGTTTGAGTTTACTCTTTGGGTACATGACATGACAGTGCACGAAATAAATTATTATTTTCTAATGATAATATTTTTTCCAAAATGATAAATATATATAGGGGGCTACTCTTATAGGAACCAATTTTAGAATAGAAATTAGAAACCAATTTTTTTTTAAATTACTTCGAAATATAACACATATGGTATGCAAATTGATCGCTGAGAGATGGAGAAAAATACAGTGAAGTCGGATTAAAAAACTTGTCGTTTGACGAGAAAAATTAAATTAAAAACAAAGGGAAAAAGCTGAAATTGTGTGTGGAGAGTGCAGATTAGTTGGGTGTGGTGCTTTTAGGGGGGCCTTTAGATTAGATTGATCTAATGACTTAGATTATATTCTAATTTTTATTGTAAGTTTAGTTTTTATTTGATCAGTTGCATATATATATAGGTTTTTGCTCAACTGAGAACTTCGTAAAATGAGAATTGCGAGAACTTGTGATTTTCAAGGTTAAAATTGGTGATTTTTTTTAAAATTTAAAATTTTTGGTTTGCACAAAATAACCAATTTATCGAATTCAAAATTTGAACTTTTAAAAAATTCACCAATTTCAACTATAGAAATCGCCGATTCTCACGGTTCTCATTTTAAAAAGTTCTCACCAGATTATATCTATAATATATATATAGGCATTTGTTCAAATAGAGATAAACCTTAAAATGAAAACTTGAAACTAATCTAAGCCACTAGATCAATCTAATCTAATGGCTCCCCTATGGGCACCACACAGAATTAATTTACACCCTCCCACACACAATCTCAACTTTTCCCCTCCGTTTTTAATCTGATTTTTCCCATCAAGTGGTAATTATTTTTTAAAATCTGACTTCACTGTATTTTTCTCCATCTCCCAACGATCAATTTGCATACCATATGTGCTATATTTCGACATGATTTAGAAAAATTATTTTAATTTTTAGTTTTCATTATAAGAATAATTCTAGTGGAATAGCACTCACTCTATATATGTATGTATGTATGTTCAATATATACTTGTAAAAAATACATAAATATAAAATTTTTCCTATATTTTTCAGTTATGTATTTACTTTTATTTTGTATCACAAGAAAGTACACATACACAACGGTATCTAAGGCATGTATTGCAAAAAATCAAATTATACCCGGTTTACAATGGTTAGCTTATTGAGCTTAAGAATTTAGGAATTAATTTCATTTTTATTCTTTCGTATTAACCAAAAAGGAGTGTTGTGATACTAATTTTTTGCTCTTTTTTTAGTAGAGTAGTGTAGGACCGGGGGTAACATTATGTCATTCTATAAACACCGTGTCTAAGATATATTGAGAGGGTTTTCATAAGTCTTTTATAGATTGTCGGAGGAACCTATCAGGCTGAGGACAACAAGGATTGCAGTAAAGCGGAAGCCGCAACTTGAACCGAGCCGGCAGTGAATTCGAAAAATCCTATTACCATTGTTTGTTTTAGAACTTCAAAGGTAATTTTCACTTCCTCTGCATCTTTTGCATCAGATCTAGCTTTAAAACTATACCTTATGTGAATTTTATGTCTATATGGTGATTATTTTGTCAAATCTTTGTTCAAGATCAATGTAGCATTGAATTTGTTCCTTGTTACAATCTGCTTTTAGTAGAAATTAAATATCTATTCAATAATCCAGAACCCTAGATCTAGATCTGTGTGTACTTATATCTTTTCTCAATACTGTCGTTTTGACATAATTGTTTTGAAAAACCCTTTCTGACAATAAGATATGCTATGATTTATGTAAAACCCCTTTTACTGAGATTTAATATCCAATAAAGTTATGTCTAAGTGAGTGAAGATGCAATATTCTTGTTTGTGACAAGAAGTTAATAACAATTGAAGTAGAGTTATATTTGTGATGATTGAGACCCAGGCATGTTTCGTTCCTTGGCCCCCCATAAAGCGAAAGGGCGATGGCGCCGTGCCAAAGGCCACTAGAAAAAGTAGAACTCTTATTTCCATAGAGTACGTTAATATAGAATAAATAGCTAAACTATGTCCCAATTGATCTACTTTTTAAGCCTTATTTATTGCTTTCATAAAAAAAGGTTTTCATTACATAATGAGTGGGAAATTCCGTATAGAAATCGAAAACTTGTTTAATGTCATCATCTGCCCTTATTGCAATGATGAACCTCCTGCTACCATCATGGCCACCATTGGCGCTATTATCAACCACTTGTCACCATCACCGCCCTCCTCCCATCACTTGCAGCCACCACCATTGACCATCAACAATCAACCATCAATAGTTACCATAGGCAAATTTCCTAATGAAAACAAATTTTGATGATTTTTAGTAGTAACTAGTGATCGACATTGTATAAATGAGTGATGTCTGCGGTATAAAATAGTGAACAGAATTTTGATTCCAGTTTCTAGTTTAATTTTGTTTTAAGTGGAATAAGACCCTATGTATATATAGTTATGTAGGTATAAATGTATTTTCAGTTAGATCAATAATTGGGGTGCTGTGATTTCTCTTGGATTATGTTTAATTGATCTTGAACTTCTCTACTGTCATAGAATCATGTCTTCTGCAACCATTTTAAATGACTGCGAGCGTGGTAATTGTGTTCAGCAAACTTCTACTGGTACTTCTTGTTTTCCTTTTTTTGCCAACTTTTTTTCCTTAATTTTAAGTAATACCAAACCTATAGAAACTACAGGAAGACCACGAGGGACTCAAAGACAGCCGCGTATTAAAATTAGCTCGCCTACATCCCATGTAGATACCGGTGCAGGTGATAATAGGCCTACCAAGCAAAGGAGGACAGTCCCTGCAGCAGTTGTAGAACAGAATACTACTGAGGGAAATGCCAGGGGTAGAAAGCAGTTGACACTCCCTACTGTACAACCTGATACAAGACGGGGAAATACTAGGCGTGGAAATCGGAGGAGACTTGCTACAGCTGATGGGGAGCATGGCACAGCTGCGGAGAATGCTATGCCCAAGGGGCAAAGGAGAAAAAAGGTTTTTGAATTAGACCTGACACCCGCAGAGAGAGCCATCCCTGACACACCACTTCTCAGTGATTTAGGGTATCACCTCTCGGCCTATGCTAGAGTGGGACGGGTAAGGCATATCGCTATATGTTCCTTCTTGGAACTACTTTGCCTTTCTGAAGTAGAAACATAATTAATTTTGTTGCAACGTGCAGGGCCCCCCTACACAAAATCTTTACTGTCGAGGTGCTTGGTGTAATGCAGTAAAATTGTATCGCAAGGCAAATGATCAATACAAAGAACTTTTTATAACCGCTGGTTTTGGGGATTTTCTTCAGATCGAACCAGTGGAGGTTCCAGTAGCATACAGTTTGGCCTTGTTGGAGAGATGGTTCGGTAAGACAAATACCCTTCACTTATCAAGCTGTGAGATTGGTCCAACTCCTGTTGACTGGACAATGGTGACTGGTGTGCCTTTTGGAGGTCGAAGCATAGGAGTCAAGCCCATCAGTATGGATAGGGCTCTAGAACTTCTTGGATTTGGCAAAGAAGCTATTGTGGACAATAAGATTGGCTTGAGTAAAATTATTCCTTCAGAAAAAGAGTTGGAGGATGAACCAGCTACTGGTGAAGTGAAGGAAAAAGTTTTTCGCCGATTGTTCCTTTATGTTATCGGTAGTTGTTTCTTTAACAACAACCGTTCCGTAATTAGTCATAAGCTCGTGGAGTGTCTGGAAAGAATAGATAAAGTGAGAAATTATGATTGGGGGGCAATGACATTTGCAGCTTTCCTCGCTGGAATGAGAAGAAAGGTTACTGCAGAGATAGGGGCATTAACAGCATTCTGGCAGTTTCTTCCGGTACATGTTGTCTTTGCCCTGTAGTTTTTTGTTTATTTCTCCCTGTTCAAAGATAAGATATTGTCCACTTTTATAAAAAACGTTGAGAATATCTATGGAAAGAAGAGCGTAATAGTTTTCTTATCTCCTTTGTTTTGGGATGTTTGGAAGGTTTGGTTGTCTTTAATGTTTGATGTCAATTTCATTGTCTTTTCTTGTTTCAGTTCTGGGCTTTTGAGTACCTGGATATAAATCGCCCGAAGGACCCTGCAAATAATGTCTTTCCGAGGGCAAATCGCTGGATTTGTTTAAAACGTCCTAGCGACAACGACTCTTCACAGTTATTTAGTCCAAACTTTATTGCTTCCCGCTGTCAATTGGCATGTGTTGAAGAGTCCCAAGTTGGTGATCATCTGGTGTTTCACTTGTATTTTCAGTTTTGCTTCTCTATATTTACTTTCTATTTTCAGGTGACCTGGCAACCTTACTTGGCCAGTGCAGAATATAGCTCCCGTTCTATGAAGTCCACAATCAACCTTGCGAAGAAAAGGATTGCATTTCAGAGCATCGACACTTGGGAGTACTATCTCGGGGAGAGGTGTCTACGGCAGTTAGGTTTCCCCTGTCGAGTTCCCCTTGATCCTCCACAGATGATGTACGGAACGTGGGAAGATCGTGTTAAGAATAAATATGTATGGAATGGGACATCTGCTGAAAATCTCGTCAATGAGAGAATGGAATACGCCTCGTGGTTTACAACTGCTTCAGTTGGGAGAATTCTTAATGTGAACCCATATCTTGGTGGACTTGACACTGCGAGAAAGGTCTTGGACGACTGGAGAGTGGGTTCTAATATAGAAACTCGTTATCTTAAGTCATGTTTGAATGATTTTTCTCAGCCTATTATCTTGTTTTTCTAGGCAAAGCACCGACCGGACTTGATCCTTATCAATCAATCTGAATATAAGAAATTGAAAGAGGATCGTGATGCTGCTGAAGAGAAGTTGGCAAAGCTTCGACATGAGTTGGTTAGATTTCAATCATTCTTTGCATTTACTTTCCTATTTTGTGATAATTATTTCTCCTAGAATAGGATGGCTATTTTTTTTGTGTTACATTCCAGTCTCGAGCTAGAGGAGGATTCTGAGCCTCTTCGGGGTCAGGCATGGTTAGAACTGGCGCTAAAGAGAGGAAATCTTTGATTTGCTGAAAGGTGGCGAAGGCCTTGGAACCATTTGGTCCATTCAAGTCTTCTCTTTCTCCTTTAAGCATTCCAGACCTCCAGTCTTGATTTGTTAAGAGGGGCCGGAAGATGGCTGAATTCAGTGAATAGCTTCACTAGTGAAACATAGGCTTATGCATCAGAATCAATAGTTCCTCAAACATAAGTAGGATTCATTTACATTTTACTTTGTTTTGTAGTTTTAGCAGTTATGTAGCATTCATAGCTAGTAACAATTATCAAGATATATGTCAATGTTTTGTACCAGTTGTCCCTTTTCCTTCTTTTCTTGTTTATTAGTCAGCAGAGCTCCTACGAAAATCGACACGTTCGAAGAAATTTTTAGAATTTTTTATTTTTAGGATCAACTTTTTATATCTGTTCTTTTATACATTATATATCTTAAATAATAATAGTTGAAAAACTAAACACAAAATACAACCCCCTTAACTTTAAATTACTATTCCATTTTCCTCCCTTATTACTTTCTACTAACTTCAATAAAAAGTCAGACCACTGAGGATTATAAATCACAAAACAGAATCCTTGTTATTCGAAGCTGTATATTTTGCATGAATTTATGTAATCTTTATAAAAAGGTTACAAATTTAGGTAGACTGATATGTAGTATTTCAAAATTTTGGCTGAATTTTATTTTAGTCTAATTATTTTTAATCTTAATATTTTGTACCCTAAATTTAAAAAACAGTGATTTTTTTTGCATTCTTTTGACAATTTTAACGTTAAGTTAGACGTTAACGTTAATTGTCAAAAGGTTATATCTGGTAACATATCTATATTTCAGTTTATATCCTAGATCTTGCTCAAATCTCACTTCGTATCCTATAATTTTGTATTTCATATATTTTTAAAAAAATTGCTATTTTCAATATCAAAAAGTAATAGAGTTCAATTATTTTTTATGTTCACGTTAGAATTCAAAAACCGGACTATTAGCTAATTTGGTTTAGTGTATATAAATTTTTCACGAGTAATCTTTACTATTTTGGTTGTATCTTAAATTCTAAAAGTTTAATTAATAAAATTTATGGTTCACACGAACCTTACAAAATAATTAATTATTTCCGTGATGATTTCACAATTTATAATTTAACGAGAATCAGAAAGAAAATTGAGAGAGAAAATGATGAAATATTTTATAATAAGATTTTACTCCATAAAAAAAATCTACAAATCACAAAAGTATAAGATCATTTCTATATTTTAAGTATTGTATAGGTAAATATTACATATTATTATATAAGCTCGTTTAAATCTATTTTCAAACATAATCTGACTATCCTTATTTATCCATATTACACTTATTTATTTAGCTAATAATTATTTAATCTTTATCTTAACATAATATTAGACTTATTAGACTTGATTTCAAGTTATCCAAAGTTGGTAAAAATGAATTGAATTATTTTAGATAAATTCATTTATTATACACAAAATAATGGTGAGATGCAAACTGTTACATATTAAAATTATAGAGTTTAAAATAAAATTTGAGATAAATTTTGGGATGCAAATTATAATTTATCGTGTATATAATTTTTAAAAAGATATATTACCAAAAATACCTATTGACACTTAAATTTAACGTCTGACTTAACGATAAAAACATCGATGAGATGCTGATTGACAGCGTTTTCAAATTTTGGGGCGCAAACCGTTTAAATTTAAAATATTAAATCTGAATTGAGATTCAGCCAAAATGTTGGGATGTAAAGTTTAAATTAGTCATTTTATTAAATAAATTGATTAATAAATTAAATACATTTTTAAATTGATATGATTTTTAAAATATTATAAGAAACTCAATTATTTAGTTGAAGAAATAATTGTAAATTAATAAAATTATAAGTTAAATATTTTAAGTTAAAATTTTAAAAATTAAACTAAAATCAAAGAAATAGTTAACAAATATCCAATTATTAATTCCGGAACTGAACCATGAATTAGGTCATAGTCATTAACTAGCTCATTATGGGGTCGTTTAATTCGAGACGAGAGATTCTTTATTATGAGTTTTTGATATCTGGTATGAGTTCATCAGGTTTTGATATAGATACAAGTTTCATTCATTTAAATTTGGTTTAAGATTTTATTTCTCCAAACCCATTCATGTATCTCCAAGATATGAGTTGTAAGGGAGGTGAGCATGAGAGAAAATGTAATTATTTAATAAAAAATTTAAATTAATGAACAAAAAATATTAAAATAATAACTAAATTAATTTTTAAATTAATTAATATTAATGACTTTAAAATTACCCCTCAGTCACAATTTATCTGTCATGTTAGGTCATACAACACTATAGAAGAGGGTTGAATCTTGAATATAGTGTTTATACAATCAAATCGATTTAGAACACAAAGTATGTAAATGTAATCAAGTTTATTCAATATATTAAGCTCTGTCACAAAGTGGGTGAAACTACTCTCTCAGTAATGAACAATATCACTAAGAGCTGCTATGTTACAATGAATAATCTTTCTCGTGAATGATAACACATATAGTGTAAACCCTAAGCTGTGTTTATATAGTACACAGTTACAAGATATCTTCTAATTGATATAGAATATAATTCCGTCTCCTTAAATATATCAATCATATATTATCTTTTTACAAGTCTTCTAGTCATCCAACTCCTTAAAGCATATCTTCCTTTGTTTTAGTCCAGATCCTCTCCTAGAAATCAGTTGCATTCCTTATCTAAAGTACCCGCACTTAAGTCCTGATATAAATTCTGACGACGGCCTTAAGTCCTGATATTAAGTTCTGACTTCAGTAAGTTCTGATTTCCAGTAAGTCCCTGATATTAAGTTCTGAAACTAAACACATCAGATTAGTCATGACATCACAAATATATCTAACAATCTCCCTCAACTTGTAAATTATGAAAAATATACAAGTTAATAGATTTGATGATGTCAAAAACATTTAAGTATAAATGCAATGAGAGTTTATTTAGACAACTAACTACAACTTACAGTACTTGCAGCTTTTACCATTCTTTACTGAATCAATCTAAATCCAAAGTGATTCTTGACAAAGTTTGATATCAGCTTATCTTCTGCAATTCTCAGGACTTGAGATAATGTAGCCTTGACTTGCTTCATTTCTTCATCTTGACTTCCAATCTGGTAGATTGAAGTCCTAAGTACTGAAATGTGATTTCTTTCTAATCCATCACCAAGTCTGATTACCCTTGGGTAAGAGGAGTCTTCATTGTAGCATAGACATATCTCTTTCAAAACAACTTCAAGTTTAACAGAATTCGTCTTCATTGGAATTTCACTTCCATCATCTTCAACTATCTTTGGAATAAATTCTGTAACCCTTGATCCAGAGATTTTGGCTTTATCCCTTATGGTCTTCATTATGAAATTTGACCATCTTCTGGTAATCTCAGACTTTATCTCCAAAAGATAATGAAAGAATTGAAGTTCTTTCAGAGATTTGTTCAGCACATCTGATTCTGACATTCTGTATGTTCTTCCATCTTTAAGAAATAGAATCAGCTTGTCTTTGCCATTACTCTTATCATGAGTATCCAGTACCACTTGAACAAATATAACCTTGTCAAGATGTTTTTGTGTAACTTCCTCAAGTGGTTTGTCAGTTAATAATAGGGTTAAGTATCACTTTGGTCACTGAAGTGAGTGGCATGTATCAAAAGGTTCACTATAATAATCGGGGTATCGGTTGTACCACTATAGTGGATAGTAATGACAGTCCGTCATAGTTGACCTGTTGACTTGACGAAAAATGTAACGGTTGCGTCATGGAAGCATACGTGGACACACGTGGACATATGTGGACACACAGAAGTTGTATTTGTTGAAAAAATAGGGAAATTATATTTGTTTAATAGATTTATACTGATATATATGAAAATATCGGGTCAAATCCCTCATTTTAACACGGGTGGGTAGCGAATTGGGGAAGGGGCGAAAAATCCTAATTTCTTGAAGAGGTGAATTTTAATCCAAGGTCGACTGATGTAAACGAAGCACGACTGTGAGGTATGAAACCCTAATTTCATTTCGATGATATTGTACATGAATAAGTTTAATTGAACTTTAATTTCATTTTGATTCAACATGAATGTTTTGTGTATTATTTGATTGAATTTGGAATACTTGTTTTGTTGTGATTTGTGTTTCAGTATGTCTTCTTTCGTGACTATTTATCTGCATCACCATGGGGATTTGACCTCTCCTCCTAATGTTAGCTATATAGGGGGAAAAGTAGAAATCCTCCATAATGTTGATACTGATGTGTTTTCGTTCCGTGATTTGGATGATTTTGCCGTGAAATACGATTATGATCCTTCTGCATTAGTTTATTTTAAGTCTGATGGGTCTAGTTTTAGGAATGGTGTTAGTCTATTATATGCTGATGATACTATGAGGGAAATGGTATAATTGCACAAACCATATGGTAAAATCTCATTGTTTGTAGACCATTTTGAGCTTGATAATCTGGTTGACATGCCTACAACCCCTACAGAACTTAATAACAAACAACCTGAGAGTAATTTGGAAAATGAGGGTAATGGATCTAGTGAGGATGATCCTGAATATGATGCTGAAACTGAAAGTGAATCTGATAGCGATGAGTCGGATAATGGTAGTTTATATCTTGATAGTGATGAAGATGAAGAACTGAAAAGTATGAGGGTTAAGAAGAAGGACTTTAAGAAGAACTTGAATAATCTGGTTAAACTTCTAATGATTAACAATGATGAATCAGATTTTAATTCTGATTCTCTTAGGTCTGAATCTTCTAGTAATGAGGATGAAAACTCAGGTGTCAAGTGTCGTGTCAGGATGAATGTCCTTTTTACATGTGGTGTAGTAAGGACAAAGATTCTAAAAATTGCACCTTGAAGACCCTTAATCCCTAACACCTCTGTACTAAACCCTACACTAACAAATTAGCTTCAGTTAAGAAGCTCTGTGAGATATATGGAGACAGAGTGAGGCAGAACCCACGGTGGAGGATAAAAGAGATGGTTGAGACCATAAAAAAGGATTTGGAAATAGATGTTTCCGGAATTAAAATAATCAGAGTGAGGAGAATGGCATTAGAAGGAGTTCATGATGCTTTGAAAGCACAATATTCTAGGTTAAGGGACTTTGGACATGAATTGTTTCAAATTAATCCTAGAAATACAGTGAAGATCTCAACCACCAGGTTAAATGAAACAGATCCACCTAAATTCAGAAGGCTTTATGTATGCTACCATGCACTCAAGGAAGGATGAAAATCAGGATGCAGACCAGTCATAGGGCTAGATGGCTGTTTCCTCAAAACAGTCTGTGGAGGCCAACTTTTATCAGCTGTTGGTCGTGATGGGAACAATCAAATATTCCCAATTGCATATGCCATAGTGGAAAGTGAAAACACAGAGAGCTGGACATGGTTCACAGAATTGTTAAAGGATGACCTTGATCTTGGAAATGGCTATGGAATCACAAGCATTAGTGACCAACAGAAGGGTTTGGAAAATGCACTGAAATTGCTTTTGCCAAGAGTGGAACATAGATTTTGTGTTCGCCATCTTTACAGTAATTTCAGAAAGAGGTAAATTTCTCTCTATTTCTTTTCTAATAGTATATGTATGTATGTCTGTGTATTTGGTGAATCACTAATGTACAATCTTACTTGTGTAGGCACAGTACTGATATGTTGAAGAGGCTATTCTGGACTGCAGCATGTGCTACCCACCCTGTGGCACATATGAGGGCAATGAAGTCTATTGAGAGACTTTCAAAATCTGCTCATGAATTTCTAAGCAAATTGGATCCAAAAGTCTGGACAAAGGCTTTCTTCTCTACACATTCACAAGCTGATAATGTTGACAATAATACGAGTGAATGCTTTAATGCTTGGATCATTAATGAGAGGTACACTTTATCAGAAATTTCATATTTTTGTATGCACTTTCTATCATCCATTATAACACATTACTGTCATACTATGCTATCCAGGTATCAACCAGTTCTTACTATGCTGCAAGAATTGCATTTCAAGCTAATGACAAAACTTAGAGTTAAGAGGGATGATATGAGAAATAGTGATGTCCAGGTGTGCCCAGTTATTAAAAGAAAACCGGATAAACTAGTCACTGAGTCAAGAGGGTGGACAGCAGCATGGGATGAAGATAAGAAATACCAAGTCAAACAGGGGACCAGGGCAGTGACTGTGGATTTGGACAATAGGTGTTGTGATTTCAGAGTATATGACCTCACAGGTATTCCTTGTGCACATGCAATTGCTAGCATACATGATAGAAGACATAATCCTATTGATTATGTCTCTGATTATTACAAAAGGGAAACATACCTTTCTAGTTACAATTTCTCCATACAAGCAATGAAAGGGGAGGAATTCTGGACAATGCAATCATGTGAGGAGGTACTTCCTCCAGACATTCCCAAGAAGCTCAGAGGGAGTCCTAAAAAAATGAGGAGGAGAGAAGCTTGGGAAGGGGGTTCCAGAAGTCAAGCAAGTGAAAATGTAAGGGGCATCCAAAGATTTAGTAACATGAGGGTAATGCAATGTAGTGTATGTGGTAGTGAAGGGCATAGAAAGAACAAATGTCCCAGTAAATCTCAACCACCTGTTGTGGAACCAACTTTGAGGGAAGAAACAGACCAAATTTTTGAAGAGCCAGTCATGGAACCCCCTTTGAGGGAAGAACCTGTCATGGGACCACCTGTTAGAGATGAAGCTATAAGAAAGGAGGCACCCCTGTCATTGAAGAAACACAATAACAATCAACTTCAGTGTCAAGGAAGCCTAGTATTATTATTGGGGAATCTCAAAAGAGGGGAAAATAATTAAGGAGACAGAAGTTGATGTTTAGGAGGCCTAGACTTGTAAAAAAGCACTTACGAAACATGTTGACAAGCTAGCATTCAGAGTGCCAAGAAAGAAACTACCTTTGGTTTTAGACAACAGTGAAGATGGTAAGGATATGTGCTTGAGGGGAAATCAGTCAAGAGGCCTTGAAGATGCTGTTAGAGGTCCACTGGGTAATGTTGCTATCTTTGAACCAATACCCCCTCACACTCCTTTCATGCCAGTTGGGTCAAGAACTTTTGCAAGTGCTGTAATCACATCTCAAGCACCAGCAACCTCTTCTCAGACTTCAAAGTCTTCTGCACCATCTGAAGCACCACCAAGGAGGAGTGCAAGGATGCTGATGAAAGGAAAATTCAACTTCAAAAATTCTGAAGATGAACATGTCTTTTTAGGGGAGGATTAGAAGCTACTATGTTTATACTTTCTATGTTTTAGACTTTTGTGTTATGTTCTAACTAATTTGCTTTTGCTATGTGGATCATTGTAGTACTTTTGTTAAGTTCCGGTGGTTGAAACATTTGTTATGGTTGTTGAAACTTTTGGTACTTTTGTTAGACTTTTGTTTAATGTTCTAAATCATCAACTTTTGTCTGTCTTTTTTTTGGTAAAATTCAGCTGAGGAGACTTTATCATTACAAGTTAAAAACACTCAGTTACATTCATTAAATCTAACAACCATAAACCTTACATAACATCCACTACATTCATTACATTCAAGCAGTCTCACAGAAGAACAAAGCCAACAATACAACAATCACAAACATTAATATCTTCAACTTTTTTGACATCTTCTTCATTTGATCTTGACCAACAACAGTTAACTCAAGCAAATCATTATTCTCAAATTGCAAACCACTCTTTTCCTCTGTCTTTTTACCAAGATCTTCTTCAACAAGTCTCATCTTCTCCTTCAAAAATATTCTTCTATGATTCAACTCCGTAATCACAGATTTGGCTCTTCCAGTAAAGTCTGCATCATACCATTTGAAAATTTCACAACCTCCGGACGCCTATATTGAAGAATATTAGTTCATTTTTTTGAATATTTCCTTAATGAAAATCAACCCATACATAGCTAAATGAAAATAAATTGAACACAAATTTTACCTTCGATTTGGAACACGTAAAAAAACGCCTCCCAGGATTATTCAAAGACCAAGAGGTATAAATTCGAGCTCTTATCCCACAATGACAACTTCTGTGCTCCCAATTTTTAACAGAATCGCAAGAAGAACTACCACTACTTTTGGCTATGGGACTTTCAATTGTCGCCATGTTGAGATGCTATATGTATAAATAATTGAATTCTACAAACTCTTTTCTCAATTTGGGGGAAAAACCCTAATATATATATAGAGAGACTGTAAGTCTGTAATTACAATACTATATAGCCGTTATGAATGCCACGTAACCTACAACTATCCGTTACAATACACGTAAGAGGCCCATGCCACTATTTCCGTCAAGTCAACAGGTCAACTATGACGGACTGTCATTACTATCCACTATAGTGGTACAACTGATACCCCGATTACTATAGTGAACCTTTTGATACATGCCACTCACTTCAGTGACCAAAGTGATACTTAACACATTAATAATAAAGGATCTTTGATAGTTACTTCAACTCCTGTTTTCAGCTTGGCTTCACTTGATCCTAACCCAGATCTGTCTCTTGCTTCTCTGGCATTCAATCCAACGGTCAAGAAATCAGATAGCAGTTGACTTTTCTTAGGATCTGATGGTTTAACATTTTTCTATAGGAGTTTCTTCTTATCAGTAACTGTCATCTTGCTCAAATCAACTTGAGCTCTGTCAGAGGTTGATGTCTTGATGACTTGTTCAGGATTTGTAGATTCTTCTGTAGCTTGCTGTTTTGAACTATCTTCACTCTGAACAACTTGAGCTATGTCAGAGGTTGTCTTAGATTCTTCTGTCACCTTTCTTCTCTTCAGAATTTCAACAGCTTCATCTTCAGGAGCAGCATCATCAAAAACCTGAACCATTTTATACACAGGATCCATCAGTATTTGAGGAATAATCATTTTATGCTTCTTTGTTGATTCATCAATCTTTTCTTTCCCTTTTGCTTTTGGATCAATTTCAACTTGTGATCTTGTCTTGGGCTTTGAAGCCTCAGAAGTTGACCTTTCCTTGATCACAATGCCTTTTTCCTTAGGCCTTGGAGGTTTCTTTGCATTAGAAGTTTTAGACTTAGGATTTGTCTTCTCAGCTGCAAATCTAGCTTCTTCCTCCTTTAGAGTCTCCAAATCCATTCCAGGATTATCCTTGAGAAACAATCTTTTAGCAATTTCTTCATCAAGAGTCTGAATCTTGGGATCCTTATAGTAGACAATAGTCTCCCTTCCCTTAAGCTTCAGAGTTTGTAAAAACTTCTGAGAGTCTTGACTTCCAGACTGAATCAGAATATCAGAACTTGATATCAGAGTTTGATTATCAGAACTTGCTATCAGAGTTTGAGCATTCACAACTTCAGAACTTGTATTCTTCTGTGTAGAATGTTAGGTCACACACACTGTAGAAGGGGGTTGAATACAGTGTATAATACAATCAAATCGAATTAAGAACACAAGTATGAAATAAAGAATAATCTTATTAATAAAACAATATTGCAATGGAACTGTTCTCTCTCAGTGATGAACAATATCACTAAGAGCTGCTAGGGTTACAATGAATAATATTTTCGATAATGATAACACCTCTAGTGTAAACCCTATATCTGTGTTTATATAGTAAACAGTTACAAGATAATCTCTAATTGATATCGAATATAATTTTGTATCCTAAAATATATCAATTAGTTATCTTTTCCTCAAAGTCTTCTATTCTTCATAGAATTCTTTTCCATGCATATCTCTTCTTGTTTTAGTCTTGATCTTCTTTCCTTTCAATCAGCCGCCTTCCTAATCTGAATTTCTTCTTAAGTCCTGATATTATCTTCAGATAAATATCTTCTGATAACTTAAGTTCTGATAACTTAAGTTCTGACTTCAGTATAAGTACTGATTTCCAGTTAAGTCCTGATTTTTCCTGTTAGTCAAGATCTGAAAACTAAACACAAATCATTATTAGACATGACATCACAAATATATCGAACAATCTCCCCCAACTTGTAAATTAGCATAATATACAAGTTCAATAGATATTTGATGATGTCAAAAACATTAAGTACAAATGCATATGAGAATTTGAATAGATAACTACAACTCACAGTCCTTGTACCTTTACCATCCTTAAAGTCTGATATCAGTTTTAGCCTGTATATCTTTCAATATTTAACAGTTGTAGTCCTTGAATTGGCTTCAGTGTGTGATCTCTCGAATATCAGGAGTTGTTCTGAAATAGTTCTTTAACAAACTCATCTCAGCATATTCAAGTTCATTCTGCATCCTCTTTTTTGCTTCCTTAAGCTCAGCTGTATCTTCTCTTGTCTGAAAGATAGCAGCCCTGAGATCATTAATCTTTGCTTTCCTTATCTGTTGATCTAATCTGATCAAATAAGCTTTGTCAGACTCCAGATTAAATTTAACACCCTTAATACGCAAAAATGTAGTGATTTTGGCGGTATTGGGCTTCATCTCAACTAGTTCTCCATTGTGAGCTCTGTTCTTAGTATAGTATGGCATGTCAGACTTTACAGAGTATAATTTCTTCTGACTTTCAATATCAGACCTTATGTATCTGACAGCACCATCTGTTGATCTATTCTTCACTTGAAGTAGAAAAAACACTTGTTGCAATTCTTCAAAGTACTTCAAATGAATAGCATCCTTTCTTATCTGGAATACCCCCCATATGTCATGAAGTATAGTATGATATCTTAATTTAGCACAGAGTGGTAGACCATTTGTACAGACTCCAATTGATTCAATCTTTCAAGAGTTGTTCATACTCCTGGTGCACTTAAGGAAGTTGGATCATTGGTAGTGTTGTGTATTCTTCTTTTATCAGAACTACCCAATCCTGATTTGTCTTTAGCTTCCTTTCCTAGAATAACTCTTGCTTCAAAACCACTTGATGTAGTCTTCAAAGGTTGAGTAGATTGTTGAGCTTTAGTGAACCCAGGTAGCAGAACTGTTGATGGTTTAACATGAGCAATGTCAAAGGTTAATTCTTCTTTATCTTCTGATATCAAGACAACTTGAGCTCTGTCAGAGGTTGCTTGCTTCATTGTAATATCAGAATTTACTAAGTCCTGATCTTGAACAACATGAGCTCTGTCAGAGGTTGTTTGAATATTCTTCTTCTTCTTCAAAATCAGACTAGTATCTTCATCAGCATTTACTTGTTCATCCATGATTGGCAGATAGATTTTTACAGAATCATCAACTTTAGCTTTGCCCTTGAACCTTGGATTTATCTCCACTTGTGGTTTGGCTTTGGATGTGGATTTAGTTGCCTCAGAGTTTGTCTTCTCTTTAATCACAATGCCCTTAGGCTTTGGAGGTTTCTTTGCAGTAATAGAAGCTTTAGACTTGGATTTGACATTTTCTGCTTTAAGTCTGGCTTCTTCTTCCTTCAGACTTTCAAAGTCCATTCCTGGATTGTCTTTGAGAAATAGTCTTTTTGAAATTTCTTCATCCAGCTTCTGTATCTTGGGGTCTTAATAGTAGACTGTTGTTTCCTTCCCCTTGAGCTTCAGTGTCTGCATAAACTTCTGTGATTCTTGACTTTCACCTTATATTAGAACATCATGCTTAGTCAAAACTTGTTTATCAGAACTTATTCTTTTATCAGCATCAGAGCTTGATCTCTGTGTAGAAGTTCTTGCTTTCCTAGATGAAGAGTCTTTGCCTTGACCATGACCTCTACCCTTTTCAGAGTTTTCCTGGTCATCATTTCCATCATCCTTTTTCTTCAGTGCTAAATCAGTAGAGCATTTGGACTTAACCACCTTCTCCCCCTTTTTGGCATCATCAGGTAGTAGGAGAGAGAGAAGTAGTTCCACTGAAGATTGGATTTCATTTAGTTGAACTTGTTGAGAAGCTTGATTCTTTAGAACTTCAGAAATCTGAGCTTGTTGTTTCTCTTGAACTTTCTCAATAGCCTCAACCCTGTTAAAGGCAGGCTTGAAAAATCATTTCTTATCCAGTTTAAAGTTCATATCCTGTTGAGTAATTAAGTCTTGAAGCTTGTCAACTTTGGCTTGAGTATGTGAATGGTGACCTTGAAGGTTCCTTGTACTGAGTGTTGTAACTCGGAGTTGAGTTTTGAAATCAGCACTTGTTAGTAACTCACCAACCTTTGAAATGTGCTCAGAAAGAATGTAGGAATTTGATGTGAATTCTGAGTCATTCCACTTCTTGGTCCACTCCTCTCCTCTTAGAGTTTCCTCCCAAGGTACTGGTGCATCCTCTCTCACAAACTTCTTAATCAAATCAGCTTTAGCAACTGTTTGTGGAGATGCATGTCCTGAAGGACCAGCTGCATCAACATTTATATTTGTAGCAGCTTCACCAGTATTTTCAGCATTTGCTTCAACAGAACTTGCAGAGTCTCCAGCATCAGTATCTTTGGATAGAATGATTGTATGTGAAGCAATAGAAGATTCATCTGTATGGTCATCAACATCAAGCAGTGGAGTTGTTGGTGGAGTTTGGTGAGGAACTTGTGAAGTAGGTGGAGCTTCCAGATATAAAACCATAGGCACAACCAAGTTGTTGATATCAATTTCAGCACTTGTGCCTGGGTTGTCAACATGTACTGGAGAGTGAATATGAGACACAGGAGGTGTAGGCATTGGTGATGTAGCAGTCTCTGGCTCTTGAATTGGAGATTGTGGAGCTTCAGTAAATTATGGTTCAGCACTGGGAAGAGATTCAATCACAACTGGTTCTTTTCGGATCAGAGATTCCTGACCCCCTTCCTCAGCTTCTACTTCCACTCCTTCAAAGATAGACTCTTCTACAGCCCTCCTTGCTCTTTGCTTCTTTAGTCTCTTTGCTGGTGGAGAGACTTTGGGAGCTTTGTCATCAGAATTTATCTTTCTAAGCCTTTTGAGGGGCCTAGAACTCCCAATTTCCTTTGATTTCCGAGGAGAGACTTCCTCAGCTGCTTGAGCAACAGGTTCTGATTGTTGAACCTGAGCTTCATCTTCTGATTCATCTCTCAAAATCATCTTCCTTCTCTTTTGTTATGTCTGAGGTACAGTCTTTGTCCTCTTTGCTCTAGAAGAAGAAGGCTTCACAGTAGGTGCAGATGGTTGATTGGTATGTGCTGATGGTTGTGGTTGCTGTGTTTGTGTAGTGGTAGATTCTGATGGTTGTTGTGTGTTGGTGGGTTGGACATCAGGATATAACAATGAATAGGTATCAGAATCAGCATTTACCAGAGCTTGCTTTACTGATAAAGGAATTCTAAGGGGTCTCAGAACTTCCTTCTTGTTGTCAGTAGTTAAGAGATCAGTAAAAGCACTCTTAGCTAATCTAAATGGTTCTATATGGTCACTTGCTAGTTGTGGTTCATCTGATGTACAATAACTGTAAATTAACTGACAGAACCTAGCAAAGTAAACTACATTCCTGTCCTCTTTCATCCTATCTCCTATAAAACATAACACAGTCTTTGCATAATCAAAATGAGACTGGTTTAGGAGTGCATACCCAATTTGTTGTGTCAGAATATGAATGGCATCAAAATTTGAGCACTTGTTGGCAAACGTCTTCGTGATGCAATCGAAGAAGAAGCTCCATTCCCTTCGAATATATGAGCGTTTGAGTTGACCCATCTTAGTCAAACTCTTTTCATACCCTAGATTAGCCATCATTTGCTGTAGCAGGGGCTCTTCAACAACAGAACTAAACTCGCATTTTTCAGGTAGATGTAACGCTTTTTGAACTATTGATGGAGTAACAACGTACTCAACCTCCCCTGTTGTAAACACAATGCTTGGTGACCCAGCTTTACCACCATCATCATACAAGCCAGTTCGCCAGAACGTTAGAACTTGAGTTCCAGAAAAAGTTGTTGGCTGTGTCAAAGCGAACCCAATTTCACTATGAAATAAGAAATCCTAAATAAAATGAAGTTCTGAAGGAGCTTCACTCTTAGTAAGAATGGCAGCGTAGTTGTTTGGTACAAACTTAGCTCCATTAAAGATTAAATCCGTGGGTGCCATTGAAAAAGAAGTGAGAAATAAGAGTGCCTGAAAGGTGTTTGATAAAATGTCTGTATAGAAAATCGTCAGAGAATATAGAGAGATTAAGAGAAAAGAGAGAGAGAATAGAAAGAAATGTAAATAAAAGATTTTAAAATCTTTTATCTCTTTTACTTATACACTCCGCTTGACAGCAGTTATTACGAAGTTGAACAGTTTTTAAACCTGTCAGCCATGCAGTGATTAAGACAACTAGTTAATGGGCACGAGAAATAAGTAATGATTACTATGCACATGCAGTTTTTCAAAAAAAAAAACTGTTCCCACTAAACAAGAAATTATGACTGTCTTTATCTCACTTAAACCAATATTCCGATAAAGTAGAACCGTTCAAGTATTGACCAAAAATAAATCAAGTAAATAAATACTGCCACGTAAGCGTCAGAACTTGATAATTATCGGAATTTAAATGTCATCAGAATATGGAATCTAAACTCAAAAAGTGAATGTTTATCTCTGTAATTCTTCACACAAATACTGATATAGTTTCCTCAGAACTTAATCATCAGAACTTCCATCAGAACTTGTCCTCAGAATTTATGCAACTAACACTTAAAATGTTCATCTACAACAACATTGATCACCACAGTTATTTTCATCATTCATATGGAGTGTAAGTGTATGCTTTAAGCTAAATATCAGACAAAGAGTAAAGTTTGATTCACTCCAGTACATCTTAGAAATAAGGCATAACTAAGAACTTTGCTCAAAATATATCATTAGTCTGAAGTCTACTATAGAATGAGTTCATGCATGAGTGCACCTCAACTATTTTGTGCTTATTTTATGCATATTTTAACATTCTTTTTCACCGTGGCTTCTCAGTGTAAGTGAGTCACGACTGCTATCAGAATTTATGCTATTATCAGAGTATTTCTCCAGTAATCAGAGAATGTGAAAAGTCACCAAGAAAATTTTATTTTGCTTTTCTAATGCATATGACTTAATACCAGCAATGCACTTGGGTCTTCCCTTCCACATATATTTTTCTCTAGATCTCAAAGGAGAACCTGATATTTATTTCTTTTGTCTACATTTTCTTTTGATAAGTGAGGCTTATCAGCACTTAGTACATCCATAAGATTTACCAAAATCAGAACTTAACAGATAAGAAGCACTATTCTAGTTTTTGACTTAGTAATAAGATACACAAAGTAAACCTAACCAAGCTCAATATCAAAATTTGCTTGTGTTAAAAGATTTCCACATAAATAATTACTTCAAACATGGGATCTCTAGTATATTAGAGACTACTAGGTTAGCATCTAGCACAGTTATCCACATTGGATTGAATAGTCACAAAAATATTCATATCACTATCAGAGTTTAGAAATTCACATCAGACAACAATCAACACTTAGGTAAATTTCAATTTAAGCACAGATTACATAAAGATAGTAATATCTGTAACTACTGATCATAAAATCTGATGAATCAGAACATAAACTAAACAGATTTAGAGAAAGAACCTGAAACCATTCCAAGTTCATTTACCAATCTTGTAAAAGTAGCTTCACATAGTGGTTTTGTGAAGATATCTGCTAGTTGTTGATCTGTTGGAACAAAATACAATTCCACTGTACCTTCCTTATAAAGTGGTACCTAATGCTGATGTGCTTTGTCATTGAGTGCTGTACTGGATTACCTGTCATAGCAATAGCACTTTGATTATCACAGTAAATGGGTATTTTAGAATATGTTAACCCATAATCCAGTAACTGATTCTTCATCCAAAGAATTTGTGCACAACAGCTTCCTGCAACAATGTACTCTGCCTCTGCAGTTGATATGGAAATTGAATTTTGTTTCTTGCTAAACCAAGAAACTAATCTGCCTCCAAGAAATTGATAGCTTCCACTTGTGCTTTTCCTGTCAATTTTGCACCCTGCAAAATATGCATCTGAGTAACCTATTAGCTTAAAGTCTGATTCCCTAGGATACCATAATCCTAAATCAGTTGTACCCTTAAGATACTTGAAAATTCTTTTCACAGCTGTTAAGTGAGGTTCTCTTGGATATGCTTGAAATCTTGCGCAAAGACAGGTAGCATACATGATATCAGGTCTACTTGCAGTTAGATAGAGTAATGAGCCAATCATACCTCTGTAATCAGTAATATCTACTGATGTACCAGTATCCTTATCCAATTTTATTGCAGTGGCCATGGGAGTGGATGCATTTGAACAGTCTTGCATTCCAAATTTCTTCAACAAATTTCTGGTGTACTTAGATTGACAAATAAAAGTTTCTTCTTCATTCTGCTTGACTTGAAGGCCCCAAAAATAGCTAAGTTCTCCCATCATACTCATTTGATATCTTGACTGCATTAGCTTGGCAAACCTTTTACACAGTCTGTCATTTGTAGAACCAAAAATGATATCATCAACATATATCTGTACCAAAAGTAAGTCATTTCCATGGTTGAGATATAATAAAGTTTTGTCAATAGCCCCTCTATTAAATCCACTTTCCAGAAAAAACTGAGCTAATGTCTCATACCATGCTCTTGGAGCTTGCTTAAGGCCATAAAGTACTTTATCAAGTCTGTAGACATGATTAGGAAATTTTGAATCTACAAAACCTGGAGGTTGATCAACATATACTTCTTCCAATTCTCCATTAAGAAAAGCACTTTTTACATCTATTTGAAAGACTTTGAACTTTTTGTGAGCAACATAAGCCAAAAATATCCTTATGGCTTCCAATCTGGCAACTGGAGCAAATGTTTTATCATAATCAATTCCCTCCTGTTGAGAATATCATTTTGTAACCAGCCTTGCTTTATTTCTTATAATTATGCCATCACTATCAGTTTTATTTCTGAACACCCACTTTGTACCAACAACAGATCTATTCTTTTGTCTTGGCACTAGGGTCCAGACTTTATTTCTTTCAAATTTATTCAACTCTTCCTACATTGCTTGCACCCAATCAGCATCTTGAAGAGCTTCTTCCACTTTCTTTGGTTCAGTCTGAGAAAGAAAAGAATGATAGAGACATTCATTTGATGTTGTTGTTCTAATTCTAACATCAGCTTCAGGATTTCCAATAATCAAGTCAGGTGTATGTGCTTTAGTCCACTTCCTTGCAGATGGAAGTTGATATCTAGAACTGGATGCTCCCCCATGATCCATGTTATCTCCATCAACATTTTCTGATGCTCCTCCTGAAATTATGCTCTCTGAGTTGGATACTTCAGAATTTGAATTTCCAGAATTATCAGAAGTTGGCCCATCAGAACTTGATGAATCAGAACTTGAAGAGCCTGTTCTAGGTTTTGATGCTTCTTGAGATGTGGTTGGATCTTCAATATGATTCCCCTGCACATGTGTATTTTCCTTTGGCGTAGTCACCACAGTTTCAATAACATCAGAGTTTAACCCATCAGAGTTTGCAGTATCAGGATTTAGACTATCAGAATTTACAGAATCAGAATTTAAAACTTCATTCTCAAATCTCAGCTGATCATGATCATTGAAATCTTCAAGTCCAGTAATCTTCTTATCATCAAAAGAGACATTGATAGATTCCATGACAACCCTTGTTCTTAAATTGTAGACTCTGAAGCCTTTTGTGGAAAGTGGATATCCAACAAAAATTCCTTCATCAGCTTTTAGATCAAATTTGGATAGCTGTTCAGGATGAGTCTTAAGAACAAAACACTTGCATCCAAATACATGAAAGTACTTCAGATTTGGCTTCTTTTTCTTCACCATCTCATATGGTGTTTTTCCATGCTTTTTGATAAGTGTTGCATTCTGAGTAAAACAAGTAGTCTGCACAGCTTCTGCCCAATAGTAGGTTGGTAACTTTGCTTCATCAAGCATAGTTCGTGCAGCTTCAATAAGAGTTCTATTCTTTCTTTCAACAACTCCATTTTGCTGTGAAGTTCCAGGAGCAGAAAATTTCTGCTTTATTCCATGGTCTTTGCAGAACTCTTCCATGATCAAATTCTTGAACTCAGTGTCATTATCACTTTTTATGATTTTCACAGAGTCTTTGACCAATTTATCCAGTTGTTTGACATGATCAATCATGATATATGGAGTTTCACTTTTTGTGTGCAAGAAATACACCCATGTGTATCTTGTAAACTCATCTACTATGACCATAATATATTTCTTCTTTGCAATATACATGATATTCACAAGACCAAATAGATTAACATGTAGTAGGTGATAAGGCTCAAGAATTGAAGATTCAGTCTTGCTCTTGAATGAAGACTTTCTTTGTTTTGCCTTTTGACATGAATCACAAAGGCCATCAGGAGCAAATACTAATTTTGGCAGTCTTCTCACAAGATCTTTCTTGACTAGTTCATTTATATTATTAAAATTTAAATGAGAGAGTTTCTTGTGCCAATCCCAGCTTTCTTCAATTGATGCTCTGCTTAACAAACAGATTGTAGAACCATCAGAACTTGTTGAAAGCTTGGCTTCATAAATGTTATCATGCCTGTATCCCTTTAGAACAACTTTGCCTGTAGATTTGCTTACAACTTCACAGTGTTCTTCAAAGAAATCCACATGATAACCTCTGTCACAGATTTGACTAACACTCAGCAGATTGTGTTTAAGTCCTGAGACTAGAGCTACTTTTTCAATGATGACATTCCCAAGATTGATATTTCCATATCCCGAGTTTTTCCCATTTTGTCATCTCCATAAGAAACTCCTGGTCCAACTTTCTCCACAAAGTCAGATAGCAGGGCTTTATTTCCAGTCATATGTCCTGAACATCCACTATCAAGAACTAGGATGTTTTTCTTGTTGCCCTGCAATCACAAAAATCACTAATGATTAGTTTTAAGGACCCAGACTTGCTTGGATCCTTTGGCCTTATTAAGTTTGTCAGCATTTACAGCGGATTTAATTTCAGAGTTTATGCTAACATGCTGTTTATCAGAATTTACAGTATCAGACTTTGCATCAGAACTTACACTAGAAGGAATTAAAGCAACTTTCTTCAAAGAAGGTTTTATTTGATAATAATCATAGTACAAACTATGATATTCCTTACAAGTATAAATGCAATGCCATATACTACCACAATGAAAACAAGGATTTTGTGGCTTAAACCTAACGGACTGACTCTTAACTCCTGACTTAGAAGGTAAGGAGTTTATATTCTTATTATTCCTGCAAAAAGAATCCAGATGGTTAGAATTTCCACAGTTATAACATTTCTTTCTAGGAGCATTAGGAACAGGCATATAATTATTGCTTTTATTCACACCTTCCTTTTCATTCCTATTTTTCCTAGGTGGCTTTACCTTGTTTACATTCTTAATCTCTTTCAGCTTATACTTAAGCTGCTTCTTTGTCATCAAGCCTATGTTAACTTCAGCTGGTTTATCCTGTTTTAATTTGTCAGAAGTTGACTCTACCTTAACTTCTGTCTCAATATCTTTCATCTTTTCAGAATCAGACTTTACAGTTTTAGCTACAAACTTAATTTATTCAGTTCCTATTTCACTTTTATCATCTCCATAACCTAAGCCCTCTTTCCAGTTTCCACTACTTAGCAAATTCTGAGTTGTTCTGCCAGAGTTAGTCCAAGTCCTGGTAATCTCTCTTTCCTTTTCTAACTCGGTTTTTAGAGATTAATTTAGTTTTAACACTTTATCTCTAACATTAAAAGCATCATCTCTTTCTTTCTGAGTTTGATGGAACATAACTAACTCCTTTTCTAAATAGTCATTCCTTTTCTTTAAAGCCAGATTTTCAGAAGTTAACCTATCACATGTTAAAGTCTGATCTCTATAGCTAATGAACATGGTTTTAAGATAAGATCTCAACTCAGTAATATCATCAGTATGAAAAGCATAAGTTGTTTGAGGTACATTTAACTCAGCAGCATCAGAACTGCTATCAGCATTTGTCATCAAGGCATAGTTCACCTCATCTTCAGAATCTGAAGTGTTTGTCCAGCTTTTCTTCTTTGTGACAAGTGTCTTGCATTTGTCACCTTTTCCTTTCTTGCAATCAGGAGATATGTGGCCTTTCTCACCACAATTGTAGCATTTAATATTTGAGTAATCTCCTCTGTCAGACTTTCCTGCTTTGTCTTCAGATTTTCTGAATCCCTTCTTATCAGAACTTCCACTTTTCCTGGAAAACTTCTTTCCCCTTCTGAATTTCCTGTGGGCTATCTTTGTGATACCCTTCACCATAAGAGCACACAATCTCATCATCTCTTCATCAACATCCATCTCAGATAGACTTTCAGTTTCTGAATCCTCATCATTATCAGAACTTGATGATTCAGTATCAGACTTTATGATGAGAGCCTTTCCTTTGCCTTTCTTTGAAACAGCCACTTTGGGGATTCCTCCTCAGCCTTAAGAGCAACTGTCCTTGACATTCTCCCATGTCTCTTACTTCTTTGATCCATCTCAAGTTCATGAGTTTTGAGCATTCCGTAAATTTCATCAAGAGTAGTTTCATCAAGAGCATAGTTGTCTCTTATAGTAGTTGCCTTCAAATCCCAACTTTCAGGAAGAGCTAAAAGTAATTTAAGATTAGAATCTTCAAGATCATATTCCTTATCCACCAGTAACAGATCATTCAAGAGTTTGACAAATCTGTCATATAAACCAGTTAATGACTCAGCAGGTTTTGAGTCAAAGTGCTCATACTCTTGAGTGAGTATAGTCCTCCTGTTCTTCTTAATTGCATCAGTTCCCTGGCATCTTGTCTCCAAGGCATCCCATATCTCCTTTGCAGTCTTACAGTTGATTACCCTGTTTGACATGACATTATCAATGGCACTATGCAGCAAATGCCTTACCTTTGCATCATTGGCAATAGATGAGATATCTTCAGCTGTATATTCACTTTTCTCCTTTGGTACGATCTTTGCTGGCTGATCTGCAACTACAACAGAGAGCTTGGTTGGCTTATGTGGTCCTTCTTTAATTATGTCAAGGTATTCTGGATCTGTAGCTTCCAAAACCATAGTCATCCTCACTTTCCATAGGGATACTCAGAAGGTCTCAGTATGGGAACCCTAATAGTCTCATATCGACTATGGATTTGAGTCTTTGGAGTTTCTTCAGTTTTGGTGGGCTTGGTTGAAGTTTGTTCTTCTTCATACATGATTGTTTTGGATCTTTACTGTATATGTGTTAGCAGATAGGCTCTGATACCACTTGTTAGGTCACACACACACTGTAGAAGGGGGTTGAATACAGTGTATAATACAATCAAATCGAATTAAGAACACAAGTATGAAACAAAGAATAATCTTATTAATAAAACAGTATTGCAATGGAACTGTTCTCTCTCAGTGATGAACAATATCACTAAGAGCTGATAGGGTTACAATGAATAATATTCTCGATAATGATAACACCTCTAGTGTAAACCCTATGTCTGTGTTTATATAGTACACAGTTACAAGATAATCTCTAATTGATATCGAATATGATTCTGTATCCTAAAAATATATCAATTAGTTATCTTTTCCTCCAAGTCTTCTATTCTTCATAGAATTCTTCTCCATGCATATCTCTTCTTGTTTTAGTCTTGATCTTCTTTCCTTTCAATCAGCAGCCTTCCTTATCTGAATGTCTTCTTAAGTCCTGATATTATCTTCTGATGAATATCTTCTGATAACTTAAGTTCTGACTTCAGTATAAGTACTGATTTCCAGTTAAGTCCTGATTTGACCTGTTAGTCAAGATCTGAAAACTAAACACAAATCATTATTAGACATGACATCATAAATATATCTAACAATCTCCCCCAACTTGTAAATTAGCATAATATACAACTTCAATAGATATTTGATGATGTCAAAAACATTAAGTACAAATTCATATGAGAATTTGACCAGATAACTACAACTCACGGTCCTTGTAGCTTTTACCATCCTTAAAGTCTGATATCAGCTTTAGCCTGTATATCTTTCAAAATTTAACAGTTGTAGTCCTTGACTTGGCTTCAGTGTGTGATCTCTCGAATATCAGGAGTTTTTCTGAGATAGTTATTTAACAGTATTTTTAAAACGCGTTACGTACCCGCATTTTACAATTTAACGAACAAACGTTGGGTTAAATAAAAGCCAGAAAACCGCCGAAATAATTTTAAAATTCTTAAAATATTTAAAAGTTAATAAAATAAAATTTTCATAATTTTTGAAATATTCTAGAATTAAATACTGATTTTACAATTAAGTGCAATTCAGAAAATCACTTAAAAATAATTAATCAATAAAATATTGATTTCTTAATTTTATAAACTCCTGAAAATAATTGATAAAATTACAAAACAACAAAAATAATTTTAGGAGCAATTTTAGCATTTATGAGAATAAATATTCAATAAAATCATTTTAAGATGAATTAAATTCATACAGCTCGATAATTAATTAGAGAATTAATCTTTGCGTCCAACAAATCACAAACAATTAACAATACAGCCACATATAGCCGACAGACCCATCACATATTTTATTTATTGAATAATTCGATAATTACATTTACAGATCGGTTCCGAAAATAGGTTACTTAGCCGCTAAGTAACTGAAAAGATGATACAATTTTAATACCAAATTTGGATAATTATCAAAACAGAGGCTCTTATAAAATACTTTATATAAAAATGAGGTAATAATATATCGCCTTTTGGGAATACGGATTTTTATCAATCTATAAAATGATTTGCGTATCAGAAATTTCACACCGGGACTCGTACAGGTCAAACCGTACCCCGGATCGAGAAAGTCAAAACATGAAAAGTGTTCAGAATTAACAGATTAGGGTAGGAAGGAGTTTTCGGAAGAGTTTCGGGTTGTAAAATCGCAAAAACGAATGAAGTGGGACGATTTCTGATTCTAAAAAGTAATTTTATAATTATTTAAAAATAATCATTATTAATTCTATAAATCCTTATTAACTCATATGGTAATCCAAAAATTACCAGAAAAATACCAAAATTATCTGCATTTAATTCTGGATAATTGGAAATTAGAATATCTAAATTTTATCAGAAATAAACATTCAATTATTATTATCCATCATCAAATAATTCACCAAAAATTCACGCAAAACTCACATAATAATTATTTACTGATAACAATAATTACATAATATTTCCCGGGCGTTACATTCTTCCCCCCTTAAAAGGATTCTGTCCTCAGAATCATGCTAAGGAACAGACCATGATGCTTCTCAAGTATCTTTCTTATAATTTCTCAGTTCGCATCACATTAATCACAACTCAACGGCCTTTTACCGTCATTAACTCTATCAGTTGCTCATGCAACCCCTATCTCAATCTCTACTTCATACATTTGAAGCTAAATGAATTTTCGTAGTCATATACACATGCATGTCTTGTAGATTCATTATACCGGTGATAACAAGACCAACTCATCCACAATCGTTCTATCTATCTCATTGCCTCAAAGGACTAACTTAATTCACACTAATCTTCTTTTATGTCTAATTCCAATAATTCGTGTTCATGAACTTTCTATTTTCACTGACTGTTCTATTCTACTCTTCATGTTTCCTTCTGTTCGGTTAAATTGACCTATAATTGTTTCCAATTATATTCAAGAATCTTTAATCGGTCTCTTGCATTTCCTATTCGTCTACACCCGATGTCCTAAGTTCATGACGTCTGATGCTTCGAAATGTTCTATATCTATTCAAATGCTAAAAAGAAAAAATCTCGACAATTGCATTTACTCACCACTTGGTAGCATACTTCCATTTCTTTTCAATCACTACCAAGTAGATTCATCAAGAGAGAATCTGTTACTATCTGAAAGGAAATATATTAATTTGAAATGATTCATAACTTTATTCAAAACCCGGTCTCTTGGAACTAATAATCATTTTGTTGTCCTATCAATTTAGATATCAATACGAACTTTGATGCTCACAACGTTTCATACCGAAGTCAACATCAATCATCTGCATTAATACCACCTTTGATATACAACAACAAAGTAAGTATGAGCATAACCCAGAAGACGGATTAAAACTTATTCTTCAATTTCTAACTTTTCCAATTCTTTTAACCATTTCTCAACAATCTTAATGGTATTTACCCTTTTATTTCTATTTGAAACATCTATTCCTAAATGGACCTTTCCTGTTTGGAGTTAACCACACACTGGAGCTCATAATCCATTATACCCAGAATTCATATCTTTGAAGCTAAGAATGCAGCTGCTGTTTTCTAGCTCTTCGCAAGCATATCTTTAGTTGTTCGACTTAGTTTTCCTTAGTCCTTGAATTGGCGAGGATGTTATCAATAAATACGATCACTCTATCTCAATACTCCTGGTACATTGTGTTCACTTAACCTTCAAACTTACAATTTCTGATAATCGACGCGTAACCTCATATATCTATTTTCTTTTTCCATAACCACTTTTGTGCTTAGCGAAAAATACTTTTTATTTCTTTATTCTTACATTTTACATTTCTGAGGTTTTCCTTCACTTATTATTTCATCCCTATTGAGTTAGACGATATGGGGCCTTTGTCACCAGCTTGACTCTGTGCAGTAATCGACGAGAAATCCTCACCTCATTCCTTGAGGTAATCTTGATAAAGCATTCATTCGAACCTCCAGGACTTCACTTTAGTTCTAAAGAATTCCATTTTGAGATTCATTGCAACGCGCTTCTCCAATCGTTTGCCATTAATTCCTTTGTTTAATTATTCTTGTTTACACGCATTCCTTGAATGAAATTCCTATCTCCAACTATCGACGTTTCACCTTATTCTCCTAATAGTTCTGGCACAACCGACGTTCCCAACTTGCATATTTTCTGGATTACTTTATAAAATTCCTTTATCATCCTTTTGATTCCACTTCTTGTCTTGATTAGTTCTTCATTCTCATTATTCATTATCTTCTTCATACATAACGAATTTCTTTTTTTTTTTAGTAATATTACTCTGTTTATTATTGGATAGGTCATTTCTGGAGTTCACACTGGAATGAAGGCTTTTATTTGTACTATTTAAATTCTCACTAACAGAGTTATCGAATTTCCTCGGTAGCTATTTCCTTAGCCCTGCTTGACATATCACATATCGCTTGTTTGATATTTAGCTCATCAGCACTTGATGAATCAGAACTTGAAGAGCCAGTGACTGGTTCTGATGCTTCTTGAGAATCTTGAGATGTGGTATGAACATCAGTTTGCTCCCCCTGAACAGGTGCATTTTCCCTTAGAGCAGTTACTATAGTTTCAATGACATCAGAATTTAACCCGTCAGAACTTACAGGATCAGGATTTAGGTCATCAGAATTTATAAAATCAGAATTTACATCTTCATTTTCAAATCTCAGCTATCATCAAAAGATACATTGATAGATTCCATGACAACCCTTGTTCTTAAATTGTAGACTCTGAAGGCTTTTGTGGAAATAGGATATCCAACAAAAATTCATTCATCAGCTTTTAGATCAAATTTTGACAGCTGTTCAGAATGAGTCTTAAGAACAAAACACTTGCATCCAAATACATGAAAGTATTTCAGATTTGGATTCTTTTTCTTCACCATCTCATATGGTGTTTTTCCATGCTTATCGATTAGAGTTGAATTCTGTGTAAAACAAGAAGTCTGCACAGCTTCAACCCATAAATAAGTTGAAAGCTTTGCTTCATCAAGCATAGTTCGTGCAGCTTCAATAAGAGTCATGTTCTTTCTTTCTACAACTCCATTTTGATGTGGAGTTCCAGGTGCAAAAAATTCCTGCTTTATTCCATGCTCTTTGCAAAATTTTTTCATGATTGAATTCTTGAACTCAGTGCCATTATCGCTCCTTATTATTTTAACAGAATCTTTGACCAACTTATCTAGCTGTCTGACATGATCCATTATAGTAGATGCAGTTTCATTCTTCTTGTGCAAGAAATACACCCATGTGTATCTTGTGAACTCATCCACTATAACCATAACATATTTCTTCTTTACAATAGACGTGACATTGACTGGACCAAATAGATCAACATGCAGTAAGTGATAAGGCTCAAGAATTGATGATTCAGTTTTGCTCTTGAATGAAGATTTTCTTTGTTTTGCCTTTTGACATGAGTCACAAAGGCCATCAGGAGCAAATATTGATTTTGGCAGTCCTCTCACAAGATCTTTCTTTACTAGCTCATTTATGTTGTTGAAATTTAAATGAGAGAGTCTCTTGTGCCAATTCCAGCTTTCTTCAACTGATGCTCTGCTTAACAGACAGATTGCAGAACCATCAGAATTTGTTAAAAGTCTGGCTTCATATATGTTACCATGTCTGTAACCTTTCAGAACCACTTTGCCTGTAGAATTACTTACAACTTCACAGTGTTCTTCAAAGAAATCCACATGATAACCTCTGTCACAAATTTGACTCACACTTAGCAGATTGTGTTTAAGTCCTGAGACAGGAGCTACTGATTCAATTATGACATTCCCAAGATTGATATTTCCATATCCCAGAGTCTTTCCCATATTACCATCTCCATAAGAAACTCTTAGGCCAGCTTTCTACACAAAGTCTGATAGCAGGGCTTTATTTCCAATCATATGTCCTGAACATCCACTGTCCAGAACTAGGATGTTTTTCCTGTTGCCCTGCAATCACAAAGACCACTATTGGTTAGTTTTAAGGACCCGGAATTGCTTGGATCCTTTGGCCTTTTTAAGTTTGTTAGCATTTGCAGCGGATTTAATTTCAGAGTTTATGCTAACATGCTGTTTATCAGACTTTACACTAGAAGGAATTACACTAACTTTCTTTAAAGAAGGTTTTATTTGATAATAATCATAGTACAAACTATGATATTCTTTACAAGTATAAATGCAATGCCATAAACTAACACAATGAAAACAAGGATTTTGTGGTTTAAACCTAACAGACTGACTCTTAAATCCTGATCTAGGAGGTAAAGAGTTTATATCTTTATTTTTCCTGCAACAAGAAGCAAGATGGTTAAAGTTTCCACAATTATAGCATGTCTTTCTAGGAGCATTAGGAACAGGCATATAATTATTGCTTTTATTCACACCTTCCTTTCCATTCCTATTTTTTCTAGCTTCCTTGACCTTGTTCACATTTTTAATCTATTTCAGCTTATACTTAAGCGCTTCTTTGACCAACTTATCCAGTTGTCTGACATGGTCCATTAGAGTAAATACAGTTTCATTCTTCTTATGCAAGAAATACACCCATGTGTATCTTGTGAACTCATCCACTATAACCATAACATATTTCTTCTTTACAATAGACATGACATTGACTGGACCAAATAGATCAACATGCAGTAAGTGATAATGCTCAAGAATTGATGATTCAGTTTTGCTCTTGAATGAAGATTTTCTTTGTTTTGCCTTTTGACATGAGTCATAAAGGCCATCAGGAGCAAATATTGATTTTGGCAGTCCTCTCACAAGATCTTTCTTTACTAGCTCATTTATGTTGTTGAAATTTAAATGAGAGAGTCTCTTGTGCCAATTCCAGCTTTCTTCAATTGATGCTCTGCTTAACAGACAGATTGCAGAACCATCAGAATTTGTTGAAAGTCTGGCTTCATATATGTTACCATGTCTGTAACCTTTCAGAACCACTTTGCCTGTAGAATTACTTACAACTTCACAGTGTTCTTTAAAGAAATCCACATGATAACCTCTGTCACATATTTGACTCACACTTAGCAGATTGTGTTCAAGTCCTGAGACAGGAGCTACTGATTCAATTATGACATTTCCAAGATTGATATTGCCATATCCCAGAGTCTTTCCCATATTTCCATCTCCATAAGAAACTCCTGGGTCAGCTTTCTCCACAAAGTCTGATAGCAGGGCTTTATTTCCAGTCATATGTCTTGAACATCCACTGTTCAGAACTAGGATGTTTTTCCTGTTCCCTGCAATCACAAAGACCACTATTGGTTAGTTTTAAGGACCCAGACTTGCTTGGATCCTTTGGCCTTTTTAAGTTTGTTAGCATTTGCAGCGGATTTAATTTCAGAGTTTATGCTAACATGCTGTTAATCAGACTTTATCTCAGACTTTGCATCAGACTTTACACTAGAAATAATTACACTAACTTTCTTTAAAGAAGGTTTTATTTGATAATAATTATAGTACAAACTATGATATTCCTTACAAGTATAAATGAAATGCCATAAACTACCACAATGAAAACAAGAAATTTATGGTTTAAACCTAACAGACTGACTCTTAACTCCTGATCTGGGAGGTAAAGAGTTTATATCTTTAATTTTCCTGCAACAAGAAGCAAGATGGTTAGAGTTTCCACAATTATAGCATTTCTTTCTAGGAGCATTAGGAACAGGCATGTGATTATTGCTTTTATTCACACCTTCCTTTCCATTCCTATTTTTCCTAGCTTCCTTGACCTTGTTCACATTTTTAATCTCTTTCAGCTTATACTTAAGTTGCTTCTTTTTCATTAAGCCAATGTTTACTACAACTGGTTTATCCTGTTTTAATTTGTCAGAAGTTGACTTTTCTTTGACTTCTGTTTTAGAGTCTTTCATCTTTTCAGATTTGGCTTGTCTGAATTTGACACAAACTTGACAGGATTAACTTTAGGCTTTTCAGCTTTCTTGGTAAAGTTTGGTTTAGATGACACAGTTTTCTTTTCTTCTTTATCATCTAGGTAACCTAGTCCTTCTTTCCAATTTCCATTTTCTAAGATTTTCTGAGTTGTTCTTCCAGAGTTAGTCCAAGTTTTGATTATCTCCTTTTCCTTTTCCAGTTCATATTTAAGAGATTTATTCAATTTTAGCAGTTCATCTTTAATATACAAAGCCTCGTCTCTTTCTTTCTGAGTTTGATGAAATATAACTAACTCTTTTTCTAAGTAGTTATTTCAGTTTCTAAGAGCAAGAATTTCAGATTTTAATCTTTCATTTTCTAAAGTCTGATCTCTAAAACTAATGAACATGGTTTTAAGATATTATCTTAGCTCATAAATATCATCAGTATGAAAAGCAAGAGTTGAATGAGGTACCTTCAATTCAACAGTTCCAGAACTGCTATCAGCATTTGCCATCAACATTTGCCATCAAAGCATAGTTTACCTCCTCTTCAGAATCTGAAGTGTCTGCCCAGTTTTTCTTCTTTGTGATAAGTGTCTGGCCTTTATCACCTTTTCCTTTCTTGCAGTCAGGAGAGATGTGGCCTCTTTGACCACAATTGTAGCATTTGACATTTGAGTTGTCTCCTCTATCAGACTTTTCTCCTTTGCCTTCATTTTTTCTGAACCCTTTCTTTTCAGAACTTCCACCTTTACTGAAAAACTTCTTACCCTTTCTGAATTTCTTGTAGGCTATCTTTGTGATACCCTTCACCATAAGAGCACACAGTTGCATCATCTTTGCATCAACATCCACTTCAGATAAATTTTCAGATTCTGAATCATCATCATCAGAATATGATGACTCTGAATCAGACTGTATGATGAGAGCCTTTCCTTTGCCCCTCTTTGAGACAACCACTTTAGGAGATTCCTTCTCAGCTTTAAGTGCAACTGTCTTTGACATTCTTCCATGCCTTTTGCTCCTTTGATCCATCTCAAGTTCATGAGTCTTGAGCATACCATAAATTTCATCAAGAGTAGTTTCAGCAAGATCATAGTTGTCTCTTATGGTAGTAGACTTCAAATCCCAATTTTCAGGAAGAGCTAAAAGGAATTATAGATTTGAATCTTCAAGATCATATTCCTTGTCCACCAGTGACAGATCATTCAAGAGTTTGGCAAATCTGTTATATAAATCAGTTAGTGACTAATCAGATTTTGAGTCAAAGTGCTCATACTCCTGTGTGAGTATTGTTTTCCTGTTCTTTTTTATGGCTTCAGTTCCCCGACATCTTGTCTCCAAAGCATCCCATATTTCCTTTGCAGTCTTGCATCCAATTACCCTGTTTGACATGACATTGTCAATTGCACTATAAAGTAAATGACTTACCCTTGCATCCTTGGCAATAAATGAGATGTCTTCAGGTGTGTAATCATATTTCTCCTTTGGTATGGTCTTTACTGGTTGATCATCAACTGCAACAGAAAGCTTGGTAGGCTTATATGGTCCATCATTAATTCTATCAAGGTATTCTGGATCTGTGGCTTCCAGAAACATAGCCATCTTTACCTTTCATATAGGATACTCAGATGCTCTCAGTATGGGAATCCTAATACTCTCATATCGACTGTGGGTTTGATTGTTTTGAGTATCTTGAGTTTTGGGTTTAGGTGGAGTTTGTGTTTCGTCAGACATGATTGTAAACTGGATCTCACTGTTTGTATATCAACAGAGAGACTCTGATACCACTTGTTATGTCACACAACACTATAGAAGAGGGTTGAATATAGTGTTTATACAATCAAATCGATTTAGAACACAAAGTTCGTAACAATAATCAAGTTTATTTAATATATTAAGCTCTGTCACAAAGTAGGTTAAACTACTGAGCAATATCACTAAGAGCTGCTAGGTTACAATGAATAATCTTTCTCGTGAATGATAACACATATAGTGTAAACTCTAAGTTGTGTTTACATAGTACACAGTTACAAGATATCTTCTAATTGATATGGAATATAATTCTGTCTCATAAAATATATCAATCAGATATTATCTTTTTACAAGTCTTCTAGTCGTCCAACTCCTTAAAGTATATCTTCCTTTGTTTTAGTCCAGATCCTCTCCTAGAAATCAGATGCATTCATTATCTGAAGTACCCGCACTTAAGTCCTGATATAAATCCTGACGGCCTTAAGTTCTGATATAAATTCTGACTTCAGTAAGTTCTGATTTCCAGTAAGTCCTGATAAGTCTCTGAAACTAAACACATCAGATTAGTCATGACATCACAAATATATCTAACATGTCCTTTTTGACTTTTTGTGATCAAATTAACCAAATTTTGACCAAAAAATTCATATAGTATATAATCAAAAAAAATTATAAAAATTATAAAACTTAGAAAGTACATATAATCTATTTTAATATGTATTTTTCAATATTTTAAAATAATGAAAAATTAATATTTAATTTACCGTCAAAGTTGAGTCAATGATAAATTGGGACGCCACATAATACATACCTCAGTCTCATACCATGTTAGCGCGATTCCAAACTCATCCCAAATGACCCCTATATGGATTATCGAAAATTTATCGACTATTAAATGAATGTACACACTCATTGCCCTATTAAAACGAGAGGGGGATTGAGACAAAACATTGTTGAGGAATTAATTTCTTTCAATTGTATGTATATGCCATGCCCCCAATGAATCACACGTGTTACTCTATTAACATAAGCTTATGGGACAAAGTTCAACTTAACAAGATGTCAATGCTTCCCGACGGCTGTTTTTACAGGTATGTATATATGAATGTTTTATATATTCTTATGTTGTATGAAATTTGTCATTTGTAGTTATGAATAATAGGAGCAACTAAATAACAAGTAGTAGTTCTGTTTGATTGTGCGTAGTGAACTAGTGATATGTTTAACTGACCTTGTCTGGTTAATGTAAATTGTCCCGGACAATATATATTTTGTTGTATTTAGATTTACCTGTTATATTTTGCTATTGTTTAGGTTGTTGGAAGGATGTAATGTTAGTACTAGTCGGTGAATATAACAAATAGCACTTCTAGTTTACGACCCTGTTAAGAGCAAGTCCAATATGCAAAATAGTTATTGCTATAATTTGGCACCAAAAAATATTTTTTTGTTTCTAAAATAGAATTTCAACTCTGATGCTAGTTTCATTTTGCATCCAAATAATTCCTAATTTAACTAATTTTTGTTTCTCTCTCCTAAATTTTATATAAAGTTCACCACTATGTACATGATGATGTGGCATTGATGCATAAATGCATTTCTGGTTCCAAATTTAGAACCAAGTATGCATATTTGCATTCAAGTATATAACCCATTTGGAGTTGAAGTTTTTAGCATTTGGTTTCATATTGTAGAAATGACACCGCATATAGCATTGCATTGGACTTGCTCTTAGGTGTGTGTTCAGCCAAGAGAGGCCATCTCCATGTTCTAATTATGACATTTGCTTGCTAAAACATAAATTAATAATCACTACTCATGTATAAATGTGTAGTTATATTATTAATTAATTCTACATATACAGATTGGTGCAGTTTTGCTTTATTCGGTTCGATTTTGTCAAAAACCAAACTACTTAAGTAAGTTTCCTAAATTTTAAATTGGTGACCTGATTAAAAAACCAATAGTCTGATTTTTTTGGTTTGGGTTTTGGTTTTTTTCTTAAGCCAAGTTTAGACCCAAAATAGCGATTTATGAATATTATATATATATATATATATATATATATATTACTATTAATAAACATGTATTAGGGTGACCGGATTTGTGCCTTTCACCTTCTCAAGTCAGGTTAGCTCACTATTTCAGGACTCGGAAATAGCCAAAACTATTATTACCAAGTTTTGTGACTCAGTAGAAGAACGTAGAGGGCTACATTTTGTTTTATATTTTAATATATGTGAAATATATCTTATCCTTGGTGTAAATTGGCCCCCAGAAATTGTGGTTTAGCATCGTCCCTGATTAATAGACTAATAACAGTCATACTTGAATTATGAATTTGAATGACAAGATTTGTTATCCTTCTTCCCATAATGAGTGCTTAATGTCTATAGTATATAGTACGATGTCTAGCCTATCATTTTCCTGACTTATTAGTGCCTTGACAGGTAATAGATTTTTTGGGAGAGAATGATGAAATCTAGACATGGGCGTAGTTCAGTTCGGTCAGCCTTTTCAACCATCTTCCACTTGTGGCCATATTTATAAGAAGATTATCTGTATGCATGGATGCATAGGGAGGTCCAAACATTCAAGAGAACATATAGAGGAACTAGAAAGGCCCACAGCCACGGGTATTGGGTCTCTGGACATACTGGATTTCTGTATGTTTTTTGCGGGTCTGCAGAAGGCCTGGAAACTGGTAAGTGACCTTGGCTCCTCTTAAAATTCTAGTATATTAGTTCAAACTCTTGCTTTTTGTCGGGACTTTTCTTTATTTTATTGTCAAATCATGAAGGCAATTGTATATCTGTCCGAGCATGAAGTTTAGATTAGGTAAAGTTTTTAAGTTACTCTTTGGACCCCTATAAAAGATATTCCGGGTATGTCACTGTTCAAAGTTACATTTTTTATGTGGAACATTATAGAACACTATATACGATTGGTTTCGTCTGATATTAGCGAACAACTTTTGTTCTACGGTTGTTTTCGTATAATTAATAACAGTATTAGCTTCTTAAGAATTAATATCAATATTTAGATATCAATGCATTGCATCCTCTTTCAAATTTAACATTGTACATCCAATGCTTATAAATGATAATGCACATATACACTGTACACATATTACCTGTATTATATTATACTAGCTTAGACCCCCGTGCAATGCACAATTTTTTTATATTATATGATTTTTTTTAATTTAATTTGAATTGAAGTTTTTAAAATATGAAATTTTCATTTAAAGTTTTTAAATGATATAATTTGACTATAATTGTGCAAATACACGTATATGTTCGTGATATTTTTGAATTAAGAGGTATTTTAGTTTAAAAATGACAATATTACTTATTTTAGGATATAATTTTATTGATTTTTCTAGGTGTGATTACAAAATAGTTATGTTTTAATTAAAAGGCGAGTTGTAGCCCATATATTAAAGTCTTATATGAAATATCTTTAGTTTGATTTTAATTTTATTTTAGCATGGATCAATAGTATGCATTAGTTTATTTTAACCCGCGGCACATTATTCAGACCAAATTTAAACCCAGATCAATAGCATATTTTTTGTTTTATCTCGGTTAATAGTATATATTATTTTAGCTAGTCGAATTATATTTTACATTTAATTTTGTTTTATCGAGGATCAGTTGTATAAATTTTCCTATAATAATAGGAAAATGCTAACAAAAGCCTTAAGGGTTATGTTTAAGTCTTTAATTTCCTTTCTCTCTCCTGTTTCCCACATTAAAACTCCCTAATTATTCAAAAAAAGCAGCAAAGTCCCGAATCCCGATAACAGTAAAAAATAAAAAAGTAAACTATACGTAGGTAATAGACATACAAATATTAGTTAAAATATGTAAATTAGCAATTAATAATAATTATAATAATATATAGTAAATATTTTTTGACACCAAATAAATGGACATTCAGAAAAATGTTAAATAAGTTAAGAGTGTATACCACGCTAATGTTTTTATTTCTTTTTGAAAAAGGTTCAAGAATAAAAATATAGATGAAATAAATTTTAATGTTTTAAATTTAGTTTCAAAAATATGATTATTTTATTAAATCCATATGGATTTTCTTTTTTCCATGTAGAGTTAAATTATAAATTAAATTTATCAGGAATTTTATTTTTGCAAAAGGGTTATTTATTTTTAATAATTTGTTTTATAAAAAATTATACTAAAAAAACTCTTGATGCCGAAAAAGGCAAATAAAAACTAAGTTGAACTAAATATGAATGCAGTTGTAGATCATAATAAATGCAATGTCTTGAAACTCAAAAATTCGTGTTACATTCAATGCTATATTAATTCTTAAACATAGCCTTAAGGGCTGTTGTTAACATAACCCATAATAATAATATATATCATTTTATATTTAGCCAAACGCTATTATATAGACCAATGAATTATCTTTAGTTTAGCATTAATAAAATAGTATGGATATTGTAGACATAAAAGTAAGTCTGTAACTATATAAGCCCAAACATCATACTGACTTACAATCTACCAACTTTTTAATGTTTCGGATATTATGGCAGTCACCATATCTACCCTCAAATTTAAGCCTACATTGTATCTACCAATACCAACGAATCAGGTGGACTTCAAGTTTGTTTTAGCTCAGATGAATAACATTTAAAAATATTTTTTAATTTTTTCTTTTAGGGCAAACCATTATTATACATTATTTTGTTTCAGCTGCCCACCAGACAGACTAAATCCAAATGAATATATTTAGTTTGCTTATAATTTTATTTTAGCCCGGTTGAATATTATATTGTTTTAGGCGGGATGAATAGTATCGACTATCGTATTATTTTGTTTTAACCTGAGGCCATTAAGTCAGGCATAAAGTATTTTATACTTTTTTCAAAACTATCATTTATTACTTTCCTCTTTGTAAGAATAAAAATGCTTAAATTTTAAATGTATATAAATCCATGAATTGATAAATAAGCTCATATTTTTTACTATTTAAGCTCCATTAATTTTTAGGCATTTTAATTATACATCTACCCATGATCTTTTCAAAGTGAATACATTGATTTTCATTTCTAGTGTGGGCATTTTTGTCATTAAAAAAGTCCATTAAAGTTTTAATAGTAAATTTTGGAGCTTATATATCAATTCCCATTAATCCAATAACATATAATCTTATTAAATAAAAATTCAAGCTGACTTAAAAATATTTTTGCAATATTATTTGTGATAATGGCTTGATCGCCTGGATTAACAGTTCAATCTTTAACTTGCGCTTCCATATAACTCATCAACACTGATTATCTTATTGTTTTATCGAAAGTATTTCCATTTTATCTAGCATCTCTGAAACTTCCCGACTTATTATATATCTTTGAAGTTCATGTATTTAAGATACATAATAAATATTTTTTAATTAATTTTTAAAAGTATAAATTTATACGTTAAACTACAATAAACAATATATATTTATAATGTATTTTTTCGGTCCAAAGGATATTAATGTATAGAGATTTACTGCAGTTAACTTAAATTAGGTTTAACTAAAGTACATAGTTGGTTATTAGGAAATGTTTATCGATATTAATTAATAATTTCGAAAGAATGAGAAAGAATAAAAAATATTGGAAATGATAAAAATGAGTACCAAGGAATAAATAAGAAAAGGAGAGTGAGAATAAATTGTTAGGTCACACACACACTGTAGAGGGGGTGAATACAGTGTGTGTACACTCAAATCGAACTTTAAGAACTTAAGTAACAGAAAACAAACTTTATTGAAACAATAAACTCTGTTACAGTATGGAACTGTACTGTTATCTCTCAGTGATGAACAAATATCACGAGAACTGCTAGGGTTATAAAAAATAATAACTTCGATAATGATAACACTTATAATGTAAACCCTATGCCTGTGTTTATATACTACACAGTTACAAGATAATCGCTAATTGATATGGAATATAATTCTGCTTCCTAAAATATATCAATCAGATATCTTTTCTTCCAAGTATTCCATTCTTCACGGAATTCCTTCTTCATGCATATCTCTTCTTATGTTTATCACGATATTCTTTACTTTAATCAGCTACTGTCCTTATCTGATTGTCCTTCAGCACTTAAGTTCTGATATCTATCTTCTGATGATTATCTCCTGATAATATTAGTACTGATATCCTTAAGTCCTGACTTCCAGTATAAGTACTGATCAACAGTTAAGTACTGATTTATCCTGTTCACGTAAGATCTGAAAGCTAAACATAAAACATATTAGCCATGACATTATCAAATATATCTAACAATCTCCCCCAACTTGTAATTTACCAAAATATACAAGTTTAACAGATATTTGATGATGTCAAAAACATTAAGTACAAATGCATGAGAAATAGACTAGATAACTACAAATTACAGTCCTTAAAGTTTTTACCAATTTCAACTTCTGATAACAACTTCAATCTGTATAAATATCAGAATTTAAGCAGTTGTAGATCTTCGACTTGGCTTCTTCATTTTCTGATCTCTCTGATGTCAGGAGTTGTTCTGAGATAGTTCTTCAACAAACATTTCTCAGCATATCTTAGTTCATCAATCATTCTCCTTTTAACACCTTTAAACTCTGCAGTATCTTCACCAGTTTGAAAGATTGCAGCTTTGAGATCATTAATCTTTGCTTTTCTTAAATCCTGATCTAGTCTTATGACATAAGCTTTGTCAGATTCAAGATTGAATTCAAGTCCCTTAATACCAAGATACGTTCTGATCTGTGCAGTATTAGGCTTCATATCAACAATATCACCATTGTGATCTCTGTACTTTGGAACATATATGCTGTCAGACTTAACAGAATAAAGCCTTTTCTGTATCTGAATCTGTTCTTTTAAGTAGTTTGCAGCAGTCTCTGTTATTCTGTCATCCACTTGAAGTAAGAAAAGTACATGCTCCAATTCTTCAAAATACTTCAAAGGAATGGCATTTTGTCTTATATGATAAACCCTACCATCTGTCATGAACAACATGATGTATTCTTTCAAGTAGGCATGGTAAACCATCTGTACAGATTCCAGTTGATTCAATCTCTCAGGAGTTGCTCCAATACCTGGTTCACTCAAGGAAGTTGGATCATTGGTAGTGTTGTGTACTCTTCTTTCATCAGCACTTCCCAATCCAGTTTTATCTCTAGCTTCCTTTCCAGTAACTACTCTTACTTCAAAACCACTTGCAGTAGTCTTCAAAGATTGAGTCTGTTTTGCTTTAGTGAATTCTGGTAGGAGTGTTTTAGATCTATTTTCTGATATCAAGTTAACTTGAGCACTGTCAGAGGTTACTTGCTTCTTCTGAATATCAGAACTTACAATTTCTTGACTCTGAACAACTTGAGCCATGTCAGAGGTTGTTTTAAGAACTTTTCTTGTGGTCAGAGCAAAATCATCTTTTCCATCAGTAATTTCTTCTTCCTCAGGAGGTACATAAGGCTTGATAGGTTCACCAACCTTTTCTTTACCCTTGGATCTTGGATCTATCTGTGGTTGTGATCTAGCCAAAGTTGCTTCAGTATGTATCCTTTCTTTGATCACAATGCCTTTAGGTTTTGGAAGTAACTTTTTACCAGAAGCTTCAGATTTAGATGTGACTTTCTCTGATTTAAGTCTGGCTTCTTCTTCCTTTAAACTTTCCAAGTCCATCCCTGGATTTTCTTGAAGAAATAACTGTCTTGACATTTCCTCATCAAGATCTAGAAGTTCATCAGAACTTATCCTTTTACCAGCAGCAAAACTTATTCTTTTCCCAGTATCAGAACTTGTTCTGTGACTAGCTTGTCTTGATGTAAACCTTCTACCTTGACTATGACCACTACCCATTCCAGAGGTTCCTTGGTCATCTTTTCCATCATCCTTTCCTTGCAGTGTCTTGTTGGTTTTGCATTTGGACTTAATTACCTTCTCCCCCTTTTTGGCATCAGCAGGTAATAAAAGAGAGATAAGTAGTTCCACTGAGGTCTGGATTTCAGTAAGTTGCGATTGCTGAGAAGCTTGATTTGTCAGAATTTGATCAATCTGAGCTTGTTGTTTCTCTTGAGTTTTCTCAATATAAGCAACCCTGTCAATGGTAGGTTGGAAGAACTTTTTCTTATCAATTTTCCAAACTTGTTTCTGTTTGATAAAGTTCTCCTGAATCTTGTGTAGCTCTGCATGAGTATTGGAATGAAGACCTTGTAGATGTTTAGTACTCAATGCAGTGACTCTAAGCTGGGTTTTAAAATCATCAGAATTTAACATTTCATCAGCTTTAGTCAAGTGCTCAGCAAGATGTAAAGCATTTGGAACACATGAAACTGAGTTCCATTCCTTAGTCCACTCCTGACCTGCAGGAGTTTCACTCCAAGGTACTGGTGCATCCCTGATAACAAACTCCTTTATCAGTTCAGACTTAGGAAGAGTCGGTGGAGGAGTATGTCCTGAAGGACCTGCTTCATCAGCATCTACAGTTGTAGCAGCTTCACCAGTATCTCCAACATTTGCAGCATCAGAACTTAAAGAATCAGTATCTTCTGATAAGACAACAGTGTGAGTAGCAATGGAGGCTTCAGCATCCTCTAATTGCTGATCTGATACTAAGTTCTGATCAACAGCCATATCCTGATGCTCACCTAAAATCTGATCATCAGCATCTTGATGCAGAGAAGGTGTTGTTGATAACTCTGGAGTTTGAACAACATCAATAACAGGTGTTGTGGAAGTATTATTTGCTGTTGGAGCTTCTAAGAAAAGTATTTCAGGCACAACCAAGTTTCGAATATAAATTTCAGCACTTGTGCCTGGATCAACAAGAGACACAGATGGTGAGTTAGCCTTGTCAGATACAGCTTCCTGAGATGGAGTTGATGGAGAAGAAGTGACTGGAGCAAATTCCTTGTCTTGTGAGAACAGAGATTCCTGATCCCCTTCCTTAGCTGCTTCCTCCTCATCATCTGAAACTGGCCTTTGTGCCCTCTGTTTCTTGTACTTCCTTGTTGATTTGGATTCCTTGGGAGTTTCAGGAACTATCATGCGTCTAAGCCTCTTGAGAAGCCTAGAACCCCTAATTGCAGAATCCTTCTGAGAAGTTGCGTTCTCAGCTTCAACCACCACAGGTTCTGAAGAAGGAATCTGTTCCTCAGAATCTGATTCATCTCTCAAAGTAAATCTCCTCCTCTTTTGAGGTGTTTGAGGAACAGTTGTTGTTCTCTTTGGCTTAGAGGATGGAGACTTCACAGTAGGTGCTGAAGAAGAAGGTTGAGCAGTCTGTGAAGTGGAGAGATAGGATTTGAGATAAGTTCTGAGGGTAGATTGAGTAGAATGAGAGGTAGGTACTGAGGTTGATGGATTTTGGTTATGGTGAGTTGGTTGAACATTTGAGTAAACAGATTTGTAAGTAGCAGGATCAGCATTTACCAGAATCTGTTTCACAGACTGAGGAATTGTAATGGTCTCACCATTGATTTCTTTGTGTCAGCATTTATCAGGTCGTTAAAGTACCTTTTTGCAACCTTAAAAGGTGGAGTTTGAGTGCTGACTAACTGGGGTTCATCAGTACAGTAAGTGTAAATAAGTTGACAGAATCTAGCAAAATAAACAACATCTCGATCCTCTGTCAACCTATCCCCAATAAAACCAATTATTCTAGTTGCAAAATCAAAATGAGTTTGATGGATAATAGCATACCCTATGTGCTGACTCAGAATTGGGATAGCATCAAAATTTGAACATTTGTTCCCAAAAGCTTTGGTGATGCAATCAAAGAAGAAACTCCATTCTCTTCTGATATTAGCCCGTTTCAACTGTCCAAGTTTCGTCAGACTCTTTTCATATCCCAATTCAGTCATTAACTCCCGAAGGGCTGAGTCCTCTGGAACTGAGAAAGTACAATCCTCAGGAAGATGTAAAGCCCTGCGTACTGTACCAGGAGTGACTACAAAAGATGAATCACCCACTTGGAAGATAATACTGGGAGTTCCACGGTTACCACCATCATCAAAAACGCCAGTCCTCCAGAACCTCAGAACTTGTTGACTTGAAAATAATTCAGGCTGAGTTAAGACGTACTCAACCTCACTATGTGCAAGAAGATCTTGCACAAAGTGCAATTCAGATGGAGCTTCAGCATGATCAAGAATTGCAGCATAGTTGTTTGGAACAAACTTTGCTCCATCAATGATTAAATCCTTTGGTGCCATGTGAAAAAAAAAATTGAGAATTAAGTATGCCTGATAGGTGTTTGATATAATATCTGTATGAAAGCAACGGAAATAGTAAAGTGAAGGAGAGTAAAAGTAAGAAGAGAGATAAAAGATGAAGAAATTAAAAAGATTAAAGAAATCTTCTCTCTGCTGTACTTATACAAAAAAAATATTACCGTTGGACACCTGTCAGACATGCAGTAATAACGGATAGTTACTGAGCTCGAGAAAACAGTAATCATTACTTACCCATTTGCCGAGTTTCAAGGAAAAACTGTTCCATTTATCAAGGGAAACAATTCAAATTTTAACCCGTTATCACTGATTGAATTATTTTTCACTGCAACATTAATATTCTGAAAATAAATCATGTTAAAAATGACCGAGATAATTTCGATGAATAAGTGCTGACAGAAAATCAGAACTTAACTAAAAGCACAATTTAAATGGTTATCAGAATATCAATCAGGATTTATCAACACAAGATAAAATAACTCAGAGACAAAATTTGAAGTAAAAACAATTTTCATTAATATATCAAGTGAATACATTTATGAAATGGAATTGACATCAATACTTATACAAGATTTTCCCTAAGCTTCTAATCCTAACGTCAACAGCTTTAGTCCTAGCTAAGAAGCCTGACAAAGCTGATGATGAAGAAGAACAGGAAGAAGACGAGATTAAGTCATCTTCCTCTTCCTATCTTCGACGAACAAGATGGCGAGTCGTATGATTCGCTCTTGCTGACGGATAGTTTCTCGCCTTTCCTCCTCCAATCGCTCCAGATGGCGATGGTAATCCATATAGAAGAATAGAAGGTGAGTCAGCACCTCCTGTGGGACAGAATCCAGATCTCCTCAGGAATGGCTGTTACATGCCACTCCTGCTGCCAATCGGCACAACTTAGCACCATTGTGAAGGTTTGGTTGTTCAAAAACATGTTGTATCGAACCATTATGTTTTTGATAGAAGAAGGAGGATAAGTGTGTGAGAAGAATGTGATGGAAAGACTGATGTGAAGTGGTTGCTTATATAGGCAAGAGAATGCCAAGAGACGCAAAGATATTTAATGCTGACAGGTAGAATTAATTCTACCTCGTCTCCCTAGACTTTGAAAAAGAATAACAGTCATTGGAAAGAGGAATCATGGTCTAGACCGCACAAAACACAAGAAACAGTGGTCTGTTCAAGTACAAATACCATTAATCCTAATCACAGTGACTATTAATCTTCCACTTCAACATATTCGAGTACAAACTGAGACTGTTATCAAATTTTATTTAAAGATAAGCCAAGTAAAGGATTAGACTGAGAAATCAGAACTTAGACCTATACCAGAACTTAACAGTCATCAGAACATAATTTCTTAACTCGAAAAAGGAATGCCTATTTTAGTAAATACTCATACAAGTTCTGAGTTATGGACGTCAGTACTTAATCATCAAAACGTGTAACTTAGAACTTGTCCTCAGAATTTGTGCAATAATGACACATTGACTGTTTTATCTAAAATAACATAGACCACCACAGAAATTTTCATCATTCAGATGGAGTGATTAGTGTGTGCATTAAGCTAAAAATAGACAAAGAGTAAAGTCTGATTCACTGCAGTACATCTTAGAAATAAGGCATAACTAAAATTTTGCTAAAGATCTGTCATTGTCCTGAAACCGACTGAAGAATTAGTTTATGCTTGAGTCCACCTCAACTATTTTGTGCTAATTTTATGCATCTTTTGAAATTCTATTTTACAGTGGCTTCTCAGTGTAAGTGAGTCACGACTGTTTATTAGAATTTATGTTATTTTCAGAGTATTTCTCCAGTAATCATAGAGTGTGAAAAGTCACCAAGAAAATATTTTGCTTTTCTGATGCATATTTACTTAATACCAGCAATGCACTTGGGTCGTCCCTTCCACATATTTACTCTAGATCTCAAAGGATTACCTGATTTTAATCTTTGATCTTTTTGCTTTTGTTTTTGATAAGAGAGGTCTATCAGCACTTAGTACATTCAGCAGTTTTACTAGTATCAGAACTTAACAGATGAGTAGCATTATTCTAATTTGTGACTTAGTAATAAGATATACAAAATGAACTTAACTAAGCTCAGTTATCAGAATTTGCTAGTGTCACAAGATTTTCACTGAAATAATTACTTCTTCCTTGGAATCATTTGTTTATTGAAGACTACTAGGTCAGTATCTAGCACAGTTATCCTCATAGGATTGAATAGGTACTAGAACAGACATATCACTTATCAGAGTTTAGAAACATATATCAGACAACAGTCAGTACTTAAAGACATTTATCAATTAAGCACAGAATACACAATGAGATGAATTCTGTAAATACTGAGCATAAAGTCTGATAACACAGAACAAGTCTAAGCAGATTTAGAGAAGGAACCTGAAACCATTCCAAGTTCATTTACCAATCTTGTAAAAGTAGCTTTACATAATGGTTTTGTGAAGATATCTGCCAACTGTTGATCTGTGGGAACAAAATGCAATTCCACTGTACCTTCATCCACATGTTCCCTGATGAAGTGGTACCTGATGCTGATGTGCTTTGTCATTGAGTGTTGAACTGGATTACCTGTCATAGCAATAGCACTTTGATTATTACAGTAAATCGGGATTTTAAAATATGTTAACCCATAATCCAGTAACTGATTCTTCATCCAAAGAATCTGTGCACAACAACTTCCTGCAGCAATATACTCTGCTTCTGCAGTTGATGTGGAAATTGACTTTTGTTTCTTGCTGTACCAAGAAACCAATCTGCCTCCAAAAAAATTGGCAGCTTCCACTTATGCTTTTCCTGTCAATTTTGCAACCTGCAAAATCTGCATCTGAGTAACCTATTAGTTTAAAATCTGATTCTCTAGGATAGCATAATCCCAGAGCAGCTGTTCCTTTAAGATACTTAAAGATTCTTTTTTACAGCTGTTAAGTGAGGTTCTCTTGGATCTGCTTGAAATCTTGCACAAAGACAGGTAGCATACATGATATCAGGTCTACTAGTAGTTAGATAGAGTAGAGAGCCAATCATACCTCTGTAGTCAGTAATATCTACTGATTTACCAGTATCCTTATCCAGTTTTGTTGCAGTGGCCATTGGAGTGGATGCACTTGAACAATCTTGCATTCCAAATTTCTTTAGCAAGTTTCTGGTGTACTTGGTTTGACAAATAAAAGTGCCTTCCTCATTCTGCTTGACTTGAAGACCCAGAAAATAGCTAAGTTCCCCCATCATACTCATCTGATATCTTGACTGCATAAGTTTGGCAAACTTCCTGCAAAGTTTGTCATTTGTAGATCCAAAAATGATATCATCAACATAAATCTGGACCAGAAGTAAGTCATTTCCATGGTTGAAGTAGAACAGTGTTTTGTCTATTGTCCCTCTGTTGAATCCACTTTCCAGAAGAAACTGAGCTAAAGTCTCATACCATGCTCTAGGAGCTTGCTTAAGTCCATAAAGTGCTTTGTCAAGTCTGTAGATATAATCTGGATGTTTGGTATCTACAAAACCTGAAGGTTGTTCAACATATACCTCTTCCTCCAATTCTCAATTGAGAAAAGCACTTTTCACATCCATTTCAAAAAGATATTAAACTTTTTGTGAGCAGGATAAGCCAAAAATATCCTTATGGCTTCTAACCTAGCAACTGGTGCAAATGTTTCATCATAATCAATTCCCTCCTGTTGAGAATATCCTTTTGCAACCAGCCTTGCCTTATTCCTTGTAATTATGCCATCACTGTCAGTTTTGTTTCTGAATACCCACTTTGTACCAACAACAGATCTATTCTTTGGTCTTGGTACTAGGGTCCAGACTTTGTTTCTTTCAAATTCATTCAACTCTTCCTGGATTGCTTGCACCCAATCAGCATCTTGAAGAGCTTCTTCCACTTTCTTTGGCTCAGTCTGAGAGAGAAAAGAATTGTAAAGACACTCATTTGAAGTACCTGTTCTAGTTCTGACACCTGCATCAGGATTTCCAATTATCAAATCAGGTGTATGTGATTTTGTCCACTTCCTTGCAGATAGAAGGTTTTCTCTAGAACTGGATGCTCCCCCATGATCCATGCTATATTCATTTTCATTTTCTGATGCTCCCCCTGAAACTATGCTTTCTGAGTTGGATTCTTCAGTATTTAGATTTTCAGTACTATCAGAACTTGGCTTATCAGAACTTGACGAATCAGAACTTGAAGAGCCAGTTGCATGTTCGAATGTTTCTTGAGATGTGGTAGGATTTTGAGATGTGGTAGGATTTTGAGTATGCTCCCCCTGCATAGGGGCATCTTCATTTAACGTAGTCACCACAGTTTCAATAACATCAGAGTTTAATCCATCAGAGTTTGCAGTTTCAGGACTTAGACTGTCAGGATTTTCAGTATCAGAATATGAGTCTTCATTTTCAAATCTCAGCTGATCATGGTCAACGAAATCTTTAAGACCAGTGATCTTCTTGTCATCAAAAGAGACATTGATAGATTCCATGACCACTTTTGTTCTCAAATTATAGACTCTGAAGGCTTTTGTGGAAAGTGTATATCCAACAAAGATTCCTTCATCAGCTTTTAGATCAAACTTTGATAGCTGTTCAGGATGAGTCTTGATAACAAAACACTTGCATCCAAATACATGAAAATATTTCAGATTTGGCTTCTTTTTCTTCACCATCTCATATGGTGTTTTTCCATGCTTGTTAATGAGTGTTGCATTTTGAGTAAAACAAGCAGTCTGCACAGCTTCAGCCCAGAAATAGGTTGGAAGCTTTGCTTCTTCAAGCATTGTACGTGCAGCTTCAACGAGAGTTCTATTCTTCCTTTCAACAACTCCATTTTGCTGTGGAGTTCCAGGAGCAGAAAATTCCTGCTTTATTCCATGGCTTTTGCAGAACTCTTCCATTATCAAATTCTTGAACTCAGTGCCATTATCACTCCTTAAAATTTTCACAGAATCTTTGACCATTTTATCCAGCTGTTTGACATGATCAATCAAGATAGATGCAGTTTCACTTTTTGTATGCAAGAAATACACCCATGTGTATCTGGTGAACTCATCCACTATTACCAACGCATACTTCTTCTTTGCAATAGACATGACATTTACTGGACCAAATAGATCAACATGTATAAGATGATAAGGCTCAAGAATTGATGATTCAGTCTTGCTCTTGAATGAAGATTTTCTTTGTTTGGCTTTCTGACATGAATCACAAAGACCATCAGGAACAAATACTGTGTTTGGCAATCCTATCACAAGATCTTTCTTGACCAGTTCATTTATATTGTTGAAATTTAAATGAGAGAGTTTCTTATGCCAATTCCAGCTTTCTTCAATTGATGCTCTACTTAACAGACAGATTGCAGAGCCATCAGTACTTGTTGAAAGCTTAGCTTCATAAATGTTACCACGTCTGTCTCCTTTCAGAACAACTTTGCCTTTAGATTTACTCACAACTTCACAGTGTTCTTCAAAGAAATCAACATGATAACCTCTGTTACAGATTTGACTTATACTCAGTAGGTTGTGTTTAAGTCCTGAGACCAGAGCTACTTCTTTAATGATGACATTCCCAAGATTGATATTGCCATATCCCAATGTTTTTCCAATGTTGCCATCTCCATAAGAAACACTTGGGTCAGCTTTCTCCACAAAGTCTGATAGCAGAGCCTTATTTCCAGTCATATGTCCTGAACATCCACTGTCCAGAACTAGAATATTTTTCCTGTTGCCCTGCAATCACAAAGACCACTAATTATTAGTTTTAAGGACCCAGACTTGCTTGGATCCTTTGGCCTTATTAAGTTTGTTAACATTTGCAGCGGATTTAGCATCAGAGTTTATGTTAACATTTTTCTTATCAGAATTTACATTATCAGACTTTGAATCAGAATTTACACTAGAAGGAACAACGGAAACTTTCTTCAAAGAAGGTTTTATTTGATAATAATCATAGTACAAACTATGATATTCCTTACAAGTATAAATGGAATGTCATACACTACCACAATGAAAACAAGGATTTTGTGGTTTGTATCTAACTGACTGACTCTTAACTCCTGATTTTGAAGGTAAGGAGTTAATATTCTTATTTTTCCTGCAAAAAGAAGCCAGATGGTTAGAACTTCCACAGTTATGATATGTTTTCGTAGGAGCATCAGGAACAGGTTTATAATCATTGCTTTTATTCACACCTTCCTTTCCATTCCTATTTTTCCTAGGTGATTTTACCTTGTTTGCATTCTTGACATCTTTCAGCTTATGCTTAAGCTGCTTCTTTGTCATTAAGCCTATGTTTATTTCAGCTGTCTTTTCCTGTTTTAGTTTGTCAGAAGTTAATTCCTCTTTAACTTCTGATTTCTCATTATCAGACTTTACAGTTACAAACTTAACAGGTTTTAACTTTGGCTTTTGCTTAACAACAGGCTTAATTTCTTCAGTTCCTTTATCATTCTTATTCTCTCCATAACCTAAGTCCTCTTTCCAATTTTCACTACTTAGCAAATTTTGAGTTGTTCTGTCAGAGTTAGTCCAAGTCCTGATTATCTCTCTTTTTTTTTTCTAACTCAGTTTTTAGAGATTCATTCATTTTTAGCATTTCATCCCTAACATAAAAAGCATCATCTCTATCCTTCTGAGTTTGATGGAATATAACTAACTCTTTTTCTAAGAAATCATTTCTTTTCTTAAAAGCAAGATTTTCAGAAGTTAATCTTTCACATGTTAAGGTTTGATCTCTATAACTAACAAACATGGTTTTAAGATATCTTCTCAACTCATTAATATCATCAGTATGAAAAGCATAAGTAGTGTGAGGTACCTTTGTTTCAGCAGCTTCAGAACTGCTCTCAGCACTTTCTTTATCAGCATTTGCCATCAATGCATAGTTCTCCTCACTTTCAGAGTCTGAAGTGTCTGTCCAACTTTTCTGCTTTGTGACAAGAGCCTTGCCTCTGTCACCCTTTACCTTCTTGCAGTCAGGAGATATGTTGCCTTTCTCACCACAGTTATAGCATTTAACATTGGTGTAATCTCCTCTGTCAGACTTTCCTCCTCTGCCTTCAGATCTTCTGAAATTCTTCTTATCAGAACTTATGCTTTTTCTGGAAAACTTCTTTCCCTTCCTGAACTTCCTGTATGCAATCTTGGTGATTCCTTTCACCATAAGAGCACACAGCTTCATCATCTCCTCATCAGCATCGGTCTCAGGCAAGCTTTCAGAATCTGAGTCATCATCACTCTCAGAACTTGATGACTCAGTATCAGACTTTATGAAAAGAGCTTTACCCTTGTCTTTCTTTGAGGAAGCTGCCTTGGGGAATTCTTCTTCAGCCTTAAGAGCGACTGTCCTTGACTTTCCTCCTTTCCTCTTGCTTCTTTGTTCCATCTCCAGCTCATGAGTCTTGAGCATTCCATAGATTTCGTCAAGAGTTGTTTCATCAAGATTGTAGTTGTCTCTTATTGTCGTTGCCTTCAAATCCCAGCATTCAGGAAGAGCTAACAGGAACTTAAGGTTTGAATCTTCAAGATCATACTCTTTATCAACCAATGACAAATCATTCAAAAGTTTGACAAATCTATCATATAAATCATTCAATGACTCATTAGTCTTTGAGTCAAAGTGTTCATACTCTTGAGTGAGTATTGTCTTCCTGTTCTTCTTAATTGTGTCAGTTCTCTGACACCTTGTTTCCAGAGCATCCCATATCTCCTTAGCAGTCTTGCAGTTGATTACCCTGTTTGACATTACATTATCAATGGCACTATGCAGTAAGTGTCGTACCTTAGCATCCTTAGCAATTGATGCTATGTCTTCAGCAGTATAATCACTCTTCTCCTTTGGTACGGTCATTGCTGCTTCACCTGCAACTGCAACAGCGAGTTTGGTTGGTTTGTGAGGACCTTCCTTGATTCTATCCAGGTATTCTGGATCTGTTGCTTCCAGGAACATGGTCATCCTTACCTTCCATATGGGATATTCAGATGGTCTCAGTATGGGAACTCTGATGGTCTCATACCGACTCTGAATTAGTGTCTTTGGTGGTTCCTCAGTTGTGGTAGGCTTAGTTGGAGTTTCTGTGTCCGACATGATTGTGTTTGGATCTTTAACTGTATGTAAGTTAACAGATTGGCTCTGATACCAATTGTTAGGTCACACACACTGTAGAGGGGGTGAATACAGTGTGTGTACACTCAAATCGAACTTTAAGAACTTAAGTAACAGAAAACAAACTTTATTGAAACAATAAACTCTGTTACAGTATGGAACTGTACTGTTACCTCTCAGTGATGAACAAATATCACGAGAGCTGCTAGGGTTATAAAGAATAATAACTTCGATAATGATAACACTTATAGTGTAAACCCCATGCCTGTGTTTATATACTACACAGTTACAAGATAATCGCTAATTGATATGGAATATAATTCTGCTTCCTAAAATATATCAATCAGATATCTTTTCTTTCAAGTATTCCATTCTTCACGGAATTCCTTTTTCATGCATATCTCTTCTTATGTTTATCTCGATCTTCTTTCCTTTAATCAGCTACTGTCCTTATCTGATTGTCCTTCAGCACTTAAGTTCTGATATCTATCTTCTGATGATTATCTCCTGATAATATAAGTACTGATATCCTTAAGTCCTGACTTCCAGTATAAGTACTGATCAACAGTTAAGTACTGATTTATCCTGTTCACGTAAGATCTGAAAGCTAAACATAAAACATATTAGCCATGACATTATCAAATATATCTAACATAAATGAATGTGGATAAATAAGAAGTGATGAACTGGATATAAGAAACGGAGAAGAGAGAGAATAATTAGAGGGTAATTAAGAAATGGAGAAGAGAGAGAATAAGTAGAGGGTAATTTGAGAAATGGAGAAGAGAGAGAATTAGTGGAGACATGGGGAGAAAAAATAAATGTGGAAATGACATTTATAACCTTTAATATAATGAAAATTAACCATGGTAAGGCTTAACTAAGGGTATGGTTGGTAATTTGGAAGGGTGGGTTACTTCAGGAATTATATATATATATTGATAATTGATAATTTGTGGGAATTGCATCACTTATACAAACCCTAATCATAATGCATAATGGACCAAGGCCAACTTGGGCTTATTATAGATAATCTCTATTTCATGAACATTATTCTCGTTCAACTGATATCCCGTATTTGTGTCTTCAATGTGTTCAATTTCCATCGCCCCTTTGACCTTTTTCTCATCCTCTAAATGTATAAGAATGTTGCTGGGAGTCTCACATTCCCCTACTCCTGTTAAGTCCCTCACTTGCACTTTTAAACCTTTCTTTATTCAACTGAATTTTTATACTTTGTTTGTAACCTTTTAAGTTCATAATTTTGATTATCTAATTCCTTTAATCTAAGCTCATATTCAAATAACTTGTCTCGACGATTGCAAACATAAATGTGGTAGTACAACTTATTACATTCACGCTCAAGGAATTAAATATCATCTTCCACTATCAATAGCTGATTTTATGTTCTTAGACATGATTAAAGCACAGACAAGAGTTGTTGATGGTATTATTTCTGAAGTTTCGGAGTTGATTCCGAAATTTTGAAAGTTCAGGACTGATTCCGAAAATTTTCAGAAACTCGAGGACTGATTTGGAGCTCCTGGAAGGTAAAGGAACTGGTATAGTTGGTATAATATTTTCTAAAACATCAGGGGCTGATTTGAGAAGCATTCGGAAGTTAAGGTACTTGATAGCAGATTTACAAAAATTTGCAAAGTTCAGCTGACTCTACAAAAGAAATGGGATGGAAGCAGAATGAAGATGGGCTGTTAATATGTCATATTGGGCTGGACTCTAAACTATTAGGCAACCTACTAGTTTAGGGTTACCTCTATAGCGCTCAATGCAATACCAACATTTTCTTCTTCCCGGATCTGCTTCTGATGAACGGTAAACTGATGTAGACAGTACTACGACGTGGAACAGTTCTCCGGCAGTGAATAGTAGGGCTGTCAAAAAATCCGAAAAATCCGATATCCATCCGAAATATCTGCATTCATATCCGAAACAAAGCGGATATATCCGACAATTTCGGGCATGGATACGGATATAGGCATATTCGTATCAAATAATATCCGAATCCGAAATTATATATATATATGATATTTAAATTATAGATATAATTTAAAATTTATTCTATAAACTTTATAGTGTGTCTCTGTGTACATATATTCATTGAATAATATATTTATACAAATTTTATAAAATTGTATAATATTATAGACATATATAAATATATCATTTGAGTTTAATATCTTAAAGATATCAAAATTATATTGAAAAGATATATGAAAATTAATATTTGAAAAAATTGAAATAGGTTTAAATCATTTTAACTCTTAACTTAAATTTTTAAAAATAATTTTAATTTTTACTAATTATTTTGCAATTTTTGAATTTTTTATATAAAAAAAATTTGATTGAAAATCAGATTCGGATCCGGATATTATCCGTATCCCGATAGTATCCGTCGGATCCGGATTCAGATAGTATTCTCTAAAAAAACGGATATCGATACGGATAAGGACTTTCAGATTCGGATACGGATACAAGCAAATTCATATCTGAATTATCCGTTTGACATCCCTAGTGTATAGTGATCGATGCACGGTACTCCCTATCCCCACCTCAAAATCCAAAATCTCCCAACAATTAAGAATTGATGGAGAAACCTAAACTCTTGATATCATTTGATGCAGGACAACTTGTAGAACAACGATTTATTAAATTATAAACAATATAAGAGATAACCTTTGGGTGGATGAACCAGAAACATGCAATACCCCAAGGGTTTCACAACCACAAAAGGGAGAAACATTATGGATTGCCCAATTCAATATATAATAATATTCCAATAATCAAGTCTAAATAATGTGGGAATTACATCACTTACATAGATATAGTATCCCTGATAATAATGACATCATTCAGCAGTATGGTAATTTATTCTACAGATATGGTGTGGACTACGACATATTAATGAGTGAGACTGCCTGAATTATGAGAACTGAAGGCGCGATAGTCAGATTGAAGGTGAGAATACAGTGTAGGTGGGAGGGCCCTTATAGAAGGCCTTGAAGGATGAGTGATCATGCTTGCGAGGTTCCTTGACACTTTTGAGCAGAATTATTTCTGAGATATAAGCTACCCATGTAGCTCTTGAAAGGTGACAGGATCAAGTCTCTGATAGATGGCAGTGATGAGACCATGATATCAAGAACCTGTGTTTAGTTAAATAATGGCATCAAATTCAGAATCATTTGTGACACAACTAACAACCCTAAGTTCATCAGCAAGGCTCTTGGCCTGTTGAAGGTAAGCTGAACTGTTGCAACGTAAGGATTTGATGTAGGAGGATTTTCGGAATATATCAAGGGTATGATGAGTGTGAGAAGAACAAAGTATGATCACGCTGGGACTGCATGATCACGCTGTTGAGGATATATGGTGGCTGGCATGCTCACGCCTCTGGATTGCATGGTCATGCCAAAACTGGAAAAAACAACAGTAGCTTTTGGTGGCCAGGTGGAAGACATTGCATGCTCATGCTGAAATCTGCATGATCACGCTACTTTTAATTATTTTTTATTTTTAATTAGGATTTACTATTATTTCTTTATAGAATTTATTATCCTATGTAAACAATTGTATGATGTAAGGTATGATAATCTTTTATTGAAATTAAACCCTAAGAGTTTTTCTCTATATCTTTCTTGTGGATTCAAGAAAACCCTTGTGAATTCAAGGTTTGCCTTGTGGATTCAAGGTTTTAAAGGATTTCTCGTGTAAGAATTCTTGCGAGGATTAGAGTTTGCTTATCCTACGCTTCCGTGCTGCGTCAGGACTGGAGTTCAAGATGCAACCTCAATTGATGTGTTTAAGAAGTACAGCCATAATCTTTAGTTTTGGAAATCTATGTCGCATAGGCAGATGTTTTTCAATTAATATGCTGAGAGGCATCTTAAGTGAAGAGTATCCAAGATAAGAGGACCTGGTTTTTTCTGGAAGGATTTATCAAAAGCGGCATTTAAGGTAAAGTTTCACCAACAGCAGGAGAAGAAAGTATAAGAGGGGTTCTTTGTTGGTGCATTTGATAATTTCGTTAGTTTATAACAATTAAGAAGGGGGAGATTGAGCTGTCCATTTGACAGATTTGATGGAAGAGCATAAATTAATTGGAATATTGTGCATGTAGTCTTAGGTGTAGGCGAGAGAGAGAGAGGTTGGGACGATCGCTCTAGAAACTGGAGGGCTTAATGTATACAAGTACTAGGATAACTAGAGTCCCATGATGGCTCCAAAACAATGTTTGAGTTCCGGAAGAATTGTATGTCTCGTTGTATTGATGTTCAAACTACATACATGTATATATGGAGGAGTGTAACAGCCTCCAAGTGTTGTAACAAATGATAATGATCGAAGTATACAGGATAATTATGAAGAGATAATGTCGAGATACTGAGTTGATCATGTATTAAGTTGTCATTTTATTAACACTTAACAGTGATTACATTACAGAAATATTTATCCAATAGAAGCACTTGACTTCTGAAGAGTGAAGTACAAGCATGTATTATAAGAAAGGGTTGTGCTATTCAGGGAGAATCTGATTATTAGTTGATGAAACCTTTTCCACGAGCCATGGCTTGTTTCTAGGAATAATATATAGATAATAAGGCGCACATGTGTGTTTTATATATATTTAAAATAAAGAATAACGAACCTTAAGTTCATTCTGCAGGGTTCTGCAACAAAACACACTTTGTTCTGCACTAAAATATAGCTTTAAAACGGTGTTCTGCATCAGAATATTGTATTTTTGTATTGGAACTAAAGGAGAAATTTCAATCAATTTGATTCAAAGAGTCTCTAAAAATCTTAGCAAAAGATTTGCAACCAAATGTACTATTTATGAAAAGTACCGTGTTTTAAGGCAGAACATAATTTTTACACATCCGAAAAACAATGTTCTGCAGCAGAATATAGTGTTTTTGGGTATGCGAGTATATATTATCTCTGACAACATTTTCAATAGTGCCCAATTGTTCAACTATGTATTTGTGAATAGAAATGTATATGTCTGTATATATGTATAAGCATAGTGTTCTGCAACAGAACACACCACTGCTGTATCACCTGTATTTTTAGTTCAAATTCTGGTGCAGAACCCTGCTTATTCTCTTTAAAAATATCACGTACTATTTTTTAATTTATTTTTCTTTATAGACAATATTCAGAAAACTATGGCATTTTGTATTCTTTTTAGTTGTTTATTGCACATTTTTTTTAAATAAATAGATTAATTCTTTGGTTTGTGATTTTGTTAGGGACTGTTAACATTAATGTTGACTATATAGCATTTTAGTTTGGCGTGTAAAAAGTTGCTCGGCACTATTCTATCTTTAGTAATATAAATGAATAGAATAGTACATTCCTAGGATCGTTGAGATAATTTATTAGAAATGATAGACGATAGTCTAAAGAGTGGCTGTGTAAGAAGAGGAGAAGAATGAATGAATATCTAATTTTGATTCTGCTTCCAATCAATAATATATAACTGAACTAACCTTGCCAGCTGATGTTTTTGCTGTATCTTGGATTGAAATAAAATTGATCGATGCAACATGTGATTATTAACTCTTGAAATTATTGATGAGTGTCTTTTTTAAAGTTAACGATTTTATAGTAACCAACAATACTTCTTCTTTTTTTATGTGTATTACTTGAGAAAAAAATAGTCCAGAAGACTCGATGGTTAGATTTCTAATATCAAGAGTTTATAAACAGATATTTGTTTTTTGCCTTTTATGTTATATATAGATCAATAAAGGAGTACTGAGAAATTAAATATATCCTTTTTTTTGTTTATTAAATTGTTTTAGGACCTGATAACTCGACAAGGATTGCATTATGTTATTTTGTAAACACCGGGTCCAAGACATAATAAAAGGGTTTTTATAATTTTTATATATCGTTGGAGCCACTAATCAGGGTGAGTACAACATTGTTTGCAGTAAAGAAAGCGGCGGCGACTTGAACGGAGTCGCGGTGAATCTAAAAAATCCTACCACCATCGTTTATTTTCAAACTTCAAAGGTGATATCCACTTTCTCTGCATCTATTGTATCGGATCTTGCATCTTGTATCTGTTGTATCATCTAGTCAAAGCTAATAATTCTATGAATTCTATGTCTTAATGGTGATTCTTTGTGAATCTTTTGTTAAAGATCAATGGAGCATTAGATGTGTTCCTCGCTACCATCTACTTTCAGTAGAAATCAGATATTTAGTCAATAATTATAACCCTAGATCTGAATCTATTTATTTCTTCTCTCAGTAGCGCGCCGTTTAGACATACAAGTTTTGAAGAACCGTTTTTAGTAACAGAATTTACCGTTTTGAATGTAAAGCTCTTTTTTTATTAAGATTGACTATCCAAAAAAGTTATGTCTAAGTTTGTGAAGATGCAGTATTTCTGTTTGAGTTATCAACAAGAGTCGTGCTATATCTGTATTAATTAAGAGTTTCCCAAACCCACAACCCAATGCACATCGGACCCAACAACTGGTATGTCCAAAAGGGCTGACAAATTTGGTGTACATTACATTAGTTATTGACCAATCCTTATAAAGGCCTTTAAACTTATTGTTCTGGTCGATGTATGATGTTACAAGCACCCCAACTTTGCAGAGGAGACTCTTGGATCGACGTCCTTGTCGAGCCCACCAACTTCACTAATTAATCCCGGGCATTGCACAAGGAACTTCAGGCTGGATAAGCTCTGATATCACTTAATCGTTTCTAGCCCATAACCCAATGTATATAAGACCATTTAACAACCCACCAGTCAGTCTAGTAATTTGGTATACATTAGTTGCTGATTTGTCCTCATAAAGGCATTTGAACAAATTACTGTAAGTGATGCGAATTTTTACAGAGAAGGGGTGGTTACTATTGGGCCAAACGTTGCTAGGTAACGTAGAACTATTATCCCTACAGGAAGTGAGTATATTATTACAAACTCCCAAGTAAACTACTGTTTAAGCCTGATTGATTGCTTTAATAAAGAAAGGAGTATTAATTCCGTAATGTGGGAAATGTAATGAAGAAATCTGAAAGTTATTGATTCTCATTCTTTTTACAAAATTGAGTTCTGTACATCTGATCAACCATTATAGGAGACAGTGAGATTATGATTTTTCTTTTACTTTTTTTTAGCCAGATATTGCAATTTAATACTTAACTGACAAATGTGATTGGAAAGAAATTAAGAAAGTTAAAGATCTGAAGAGGATCCTTATTAAACCAGTGGTTGTCGGGATTGGCTACCATTGAAATTTTGAAGAATGATGGGATCAGAGGTCTAAGTTTACCATTATCTATAAACATTAAAAATAGAAAAATGAGAACAAAGATTGATAACAATAAAGTTAAACTTACATAGACAGTCATGCCATGTAGCTAGACCCAGAAATTTGATACACGAAGTACACGAACCGAAAATTTAGTGTTTGCACTTTGGGTACACGGCACGAAAATACATGACCGGGATTTAGTGTTAGTTTTGTGTTTATCCTTCGAGTACACAACACTACACGAAGTATACAACATAAATAAATGTTATAATTAAATATTAATATTTATAAACAATATATGAATATTTATAATAAATATATACATATTGATTTTTAAAATAATACTTGATTTTTTAATATTGTATATAAATGTTATCTACATAAATATATATATAATTAAAATTTTACCTAAAAAATCTTATTATTTATTTCTTTAATTTAATTTAATTTATATTAATATTAATATTGAATTGTACATGAAACGATACGAAGCAAAAGTACACGAACCCTAAACATGTTGGTTTTGTGTTTGGTGTACACGAAACACGAAAATACACACGGAAGTACACGACACTAATGAATTGTCAGGTCTACAAGTAGCTAGATTCTTGGCTTACTTTTTCTATATAAATTTTTAAACATTTGGTGTGCTTTGATTTTTCTCAGATTATGTTTAATTGATCTTGAACTCTTCCTCTTTCACAGTATCATGTCTTCTTATGCAATTACGGTAAATGATTGGGAGCGTGGTAATAGTCTTCGGAAACCTTCTACTGGTACTTATATTCCTTTTTATTATTTCCAATTTGACAACTTCTGTTGTTCCTTTCTTATAAATTATACTGAACCTACAGGAAGACAAGGAAGGACTCAGAGACGATCTCGTATGAACACTAGCTCGCCTACATCTAATAAAGATACTGTTGTGAGTGACGCTAGGCCTGGAAAGCAAAGGACACGCCCTGCAACAGCTGTAAAACAAAATACAAAAGAGGGAAAATCTCGGCGTAAAAAGAAGGAGAGGACACCCTCTACATCAGCTGTAGAACCTACTACAAGTAGGAGAAAGAGTAAGCGTAAAATGCTAAGGAGGACACCTGATACAGATGATGAAGAGCGTGGCACAGATGAGGAGAATACTATGCCTTCAAGGACAAGGAGAACTTCGGTTTTTGAAAGGGACCTAACACCTGCAGAGAGAGCCATCCCTGATACAATACTTCTCCACAATTTAGGGAATCACCTCTCGGCGTATGCTAGAGCGGGACGGGTAAGGCATAGTGCTGCTATATGTTTCTGTTCTTCTTGTCCATCACTTTTTCTTTTGGAAGTCAAAATATAATTATTGTTGTTTTACATGCAGGGCCCCCCTACACAAAATCTTAATTGTCGAGGTGCTTGGCCTACTGCAGTAGAACTGTATCAAGACTCAAATGACCAGTACAAGGCACTGTTTCTTGCCGCTGGTTTTGGAGATTTTCTCAAAATTGAACCTGTGGATCTACCAGTATCATACAGTTTGGCTTTGATGGAAAGGTGGTTCAGTGAGACAAACACCCTACACTTACCGTGTGGCGAGATTTGTCCAACTCCTTTGGACTGGACCATGGTAACTGGCCTCCGTTTTGGAGGTCGATGCATTGGAGTCGACTCCGAATTTTCGATAGAGAAAGCCCTGTATCTTCTTGGAATACCTGAAGATGGAGCTATTATTGACAATAAGATAGTCTTGAGGGCGATTGTACCTTCCTCGGATGAAGTGAAGGAAAACCCGCCAACTGATGATGTAAAGGAAAAAGTTTTTCGCCGGTTGTTCCTTTATTTTATTAGTAGTTGTTTCTTTAACAACAACCGTTCATTAATTAGTCATAAGCTTGTAAAGTGTCTGGAAAGAATAGATGAAGTGGGAACTTATGATTGGGGGGGGATCACATATTCAGCCTTTCTTGGTGGAATGAGAAGAAAGGTCACTGCAGAGGTAGGAGCATTTACGGCGTTCTGGCAGTTTCTTCTGGTACGTGTTGTCTTTGCCTGTATTAACTGTGATCATCTTACTGGTCAAGGATAAGATATTGTCTACTTCTCTTATTTTTGGAGGGGGATGAGAATGTGTGGAAGGTTTTTTTGTATTTAATATTGTATGTCAATTTCATTCTCATTTCTTGCTCCAGTACTGGGCTTTTGAGTATTTGGATATAAATCGTCCGGCGCACATTAAAGGCCATGTCTTTCCGAGGGCAAGGCGCTGGATATGTCCAAAAAAATCTAGAGAGAACGAATCTCCAAACTTTTTTGGTCCACGGTTTCTTGCTTCGCGCTGCCAACTAAATTTCGTTGAGGAGTCCCAGGTTGGTGATCTAACCAATTTCATCTTGTGTTTACTTCTAGTATATTGCATATTTAAATTTACCTTGTATTTTCAGGTGACCTGGGAACCGTACTTGGCCAGTGCAGAATATATATCTGGTGCCATGGTCTCCACTATCAATCTTGCTAAGAAAAGGATTCCATTCCGAAGCATTGAAACCTGGGAGTACTATCTTGGAGAGAGATGTTTAAGGCAATTTGGTTTCCCTTGTCGAGTTCCCGATGATCCTCCACGGATGATGCATGGAATATGGGAAGGTCAGAATGATGATATATGGAATGGGATATTGGCTGAAAACTTGGTCAATCAGAGTCTGGAATACCCCTCGTGGTTCGCAACTGCTTCAGTTGGGAGAATCCTTAATGTGAATCCATTTCTTGGTGGAGTTAACATTGCAGAAAAAGTCTTAAGACAGTGGACGGTGGGTTATAATATATAAACTTGTTATCATTTGTCTTGTTTGAATAAAGTATTTTTGGCTCAATATCTTGTTTTCTTAGGCAACACACCAACCAGATTTCATCCTTATCAGTCAAGCTGAATATAGTAATATGAGGGAGGATCTTTATGCTGTTGAAGAGGAGTGCGCAAAGCTTCAAGGCGAGTTGGTAAGATTTCAATCCTTTGTATTTAATTTTCTAATGTTGTAATAATTAACACTATAGTTAACAAAGTAGATGCTGGAGATTGCTCAGCCAAAGGCGATGCATAATGTTGCAACCAATCTTCCATCACCAATATTGTCCGACAAAGCAAGTTTCCACCCTGAAATGAATCAGGTTGAAGCAATCAAGTTAAAACCAGCAATTGCGAAAGGATCGGTACTGGATGATGACGATGAATGTATTGCTATTGACCCTCCTCCTCCACCTTCTGGAAAAGAGGTAAAAGAAAGGGTAGCATAGATAACAATAATTACATGGGAAAATTTTAATTTGACCTCTTTTTAAAATTGTAGGCTCCACGTAACTGTGAGCTGGCAGTGGACAGCATAGACAACAAGGTTTCATGCAGTGTGGCTTTTCCTCATGAGGAAGTGATGAGTAACAAAATACATGGAAGGCCTATGCAGCCTGGATGTCTTCGTGTGTCGGTGGATGGTAGCATTAAACCAGATGCCTTGCTTCCAGTGCCGATAGCTGGTAAAATGGAGATGGTCTCCCAAGCTGTTGGCTCTCATGTAGCATGGCCTCAGAACTTGATCATCTTCCCAACTGAGGTGGTATGTATTCCTGTGTGCATGATGTGTGGAACTAAAATGTGTTGCTATATATATGGTGATTAATTAATAATTTGTAGATAAAGAAAAAGGAAGTGCTCCTTTCAAAGAAAGATGAATTAGATGAGTTGCAGAGAATGCAGACCTTATTTAACCAAACAGAGCCAAATGAGAATGTGCTGAAGCACTTTAGGAGGCTTTATGATCATACAACTTTAATGAAAGATGATAAGTCCGTATTACCGATTTCATGTAATGCCGGGGTGTTTGGCGGTACCAGGACAATATATTTGCTGCATGAGAATTTAATAGCGTTATTCAAGTTTGAGATGATAGGCCAAGCTATTATAGCAACATATATGATGTAAGTATTGTTTTTTTATTGTCTCATTCTCCATATTCCATAAGAATACATTTTTATAATGTTAACATTTTATCTGTAGGCACTTGCACACCATGATATGTGAGAGTGGAAAATTGGAAACATTTTCTTTTTTTGATCCAGTGGCCACATTTCACCTTAATGATGATTATGAACTGTTCGTTAGTGAACGGATGAGGGAGGGCAATGTTGATTGCATATTCTTCCTGCCACATTGTAACAAGTAAGTGTTATCAACGCAAATTTAAAAAATATAAACTTGGATACATAATACAAGTATTTATCAATGCAATCACGATTATTAATTAATGGATTGTATGTAATTTGTGTAAAGTCTTACTTTGATATATTTTTCAACAAAAACAGTGAGCATTGGATTTTGACGATAATATGGGATGGTGAAATTTATATTCTCGATCCATTGCCCGGCGTGATACAATTTCCGGCATTGGAAAAAGCACTGATAGGGTAACTTTTGTTTTTCTGTAAAATTTTTAATATGGATGATTTGTCGGGTTTGACATAAAGTCAATCTCTTGTGCAGCGCATTAATAATTGTCAATGCCAAAAGAGGTAAAGGCAACAAAGTGCCCAAAGTAAAATATCTTGCGGTAAGTATTTATGCACTTCCTCCGAAAACTGTTTTATATAAAATTATTGGTTTATTTGTCGGCTAATATGTCAACTTATCATTCAAATAGGGATCTCCCAAACAACCTAGCGGCCATGAATGTGGATATGTTGTTATGCGCTACATGAAAGATATTGTTGAGGATAAGGAATTGTCTTTTCCTATGAAGGTATACTTTGTTATGTGGTGCTTAATTGTTGTGTTTTGCTATGGAATTGTCTTTGATAATATAAAAGAGTATACTTTGAAATAAAAGTAGTTTGTGTTGTGATTTTGGTGTGGAGTGTTATCTTGAATTTGCTGATTTGTGTATTATACACTTTGTAGTGGATGAACGAGAGTCTGAACTATTACACCAAGGAGCAGCTTGATGTAGTGCGCTTTGAGGCTCTCAATCATATCGAAAAGCAACTGAGTCCTTTGAAATCAAAACCTATCCAAAGTAGTTTGTGTTTTTTGTGATTTTGATGTGGAATGTTATCTTGAATTTGCTAATTTGTGTATTATACACTTTGTAGGGGATGAACGAGAGTCGGAACTGTTAAAGCAAGGAGCAGCTTGATGCAATGTGCTTTAAGGAACTCGATCATATCCAAAATCTACTAGTTCTTTTTAGAAACCGAGGCCTTATATACTGGGGGGGGGTTTAAAATTTGAAGCCCCGTAGTGTAATTATGCAGCAAAAGTGTGTGAAGACCGAAACTAAACAAGAGAGTATACAGGTGAAAATTATTGTATCCTTGGCATAATCTGCTACTAAATGAAATGTCAGCTGCATCTTTTATACAGTAGTATATACTATGTTCATAAATGTAGTGTATTAAATTGATTTTAGTGGCATAAATTTAATAGGAGGAAGCATCGATACTTGCACAGCCGCGCAAGCCAGAAAAAAAATGTAGCGTAGGCTTATTAAGAGCAGGGCAATTAGGAGAATCCAAGAATTTGGTCTGTACAAATATAATTGTCTGCTCTGTCTAGACATTAAACTTGTTTGGGGAGTTATTGCAGTTTAACATAACAGTCTCCAACCTGGTGGCAATGCAATGGTATTGTGCAGAAAGTGAGTTTTTTGTTTCCAGTATGTAAATACTCAGCTAATTTTTCGTGTTTAAAGTCAAAACTGAGGGGAGGGAAATCTGGCAAAATCGAAGTCTCTCACACTCTCTACAGAATTGATTTTAAAGAAATGGAAAGCAACTGCGTCCTAAAAAAGCACCCCCTTGACAGATTTTTTGTCAGAAAATTTCACTGCCATTAAAATCCAAGGACTTCTAGTATAGGTGATTGCTCAATGCTCTCGTTACCAACTGTTTTGACACCCTCTTATCGCAAATTCAATGTTGATGTTAAAATAAGTGGAATAAGTGCAAATCCAACTTACATTCTCCAACACTGTAAATTCTTGAAAAAAGAGAGAAATAAGTGGAGAAGAAGAAAATAATTTCTTATCCATAAAAATAAAATAAGAATAAACGGAGACCGTTGAAACATTCTTTTGTGCTAAATTCCCCAAATTCCAATTTAGGAGGTGACTAAAAGCACAAGTAATCCAAACCCTGTAACTAAGATAATTTCAAATTTTAACCAATTTTGATGATATTATAGTAAATATATATATATGATCCCATTTTGAAGGGGATTGGAAAATTAGAAAAACCCATATTGCGGTGATGAGACAGAATTCTACAACAGGTTCCTATACTCGTATGGTTGAAGAAATTAGGTTATTCATAAAATAGAGATTACTACAAGTTATATATATCGAGATATTCAAGGCAAGTTGAGAGGGGTCGGAGATGATTGGAAAGGACAAATCTTCTACGTTTGGCACTGAACAAAGGTGAGGAATGATAAGAGTGTGGGGTTTGGGAAAATTCAAATATAATGGTTTTGTTACTAGAGTTTACGGAATATTACATAACTTTGAGGTTTATATGGAAAGGGTTGAAGTAGCTACACTTTTCCCCTCCGCCCACTTAGCGGCAAGAGTGCACATTGATAGCTGCTTTGAAACTACAAGGTGCAAAATGGTTTAGATGGTTACATACAAAAAGAATCTAGGAAAAGTTCTGGGTGCATATTTGAGACTGGGTGCTCATGCAATCATGCTGCAACTAATCTCGAGCCAAACAGGAAAACATTATGATAATAACTATGCTAACATAAACATGCATTTGAAATGTACATGGGGAGGACTGTCAGAGTAGGACTCAACTTGAGCTAATTAATTCAGACACAATACGAGCATTGCAGATCTAAGACCTTATCTTTCAATTTACTGGTGAACTAGCAGCAATATATGTTTTCTATGTCGAAAAATGAAGACAGGGCATTGAACATCAAAGATCAAGCACCAAATTTCCAATTAATATGAAAATAGTATGCAAAACCTAAAAGTGAAGAACACTCAGATTAAATCCAATGAGCAGGATTTAAAGATGGCATGGCGGTAGTTATTAGATCACAGCAGAAGTTATACATGAAAAGGTGTTCAAACATCACACTTGTGTACTTGTGAGACATCTCCACTGTCCTACGTTAGGTCCTTTGTCCAGAAGCATTAACAATCCCACATTATCGGGAGACATTCCGAACATATACCTGAAAAATGTATCCGGAAAAAACATAGATAAGACAACGACTAAAGCTCAACTATAAATCTGATCCTACCCCTGCCAATCAGACCAGACAGAAAACTTCATTTTAGAAAATATTTATGATGAACACTTGTAAGATCTCTCTATCTTGTTTTAGATTGTTTTTTCGGCATCAAGGTAAAACCAAGCCATCCCAGACTCAGGCTTATTGGCTACATATAATAAGACGGGTAACATAATCAACAGAGTTCCAAAATGACTTGTCGCCTATGTGTTGCAGAATGTTAAATATTTGCAATTCTAAAGCATTTCACTTTTGTTTCTATATCCTAACCCTCCAGAATTTTTTCGTCCATTATATATTATGGCGTAACGGAGAACGGTTTATGCTAGTTTAAGTAATTTAAACGATACTTCATTTACAGTGGTGAAGAAAGTGATATCCGGTAATCCGGATGCTACTCAAGTGAGCACTTCGATACTTAACACCTTTTGATTATTAAAATTCGACAGTTTATAAAAATTGTTAACCTGCTTCAATAAAATTCTTAATTTGTTAGTCTATGGGAATCAAAACTGAGGCAAAACTAGGTATTGATAATAGGAAAGAGAGATATTACAAAAAAAATATCGAACTTAAATATTTACCTGCTTCGAAATGCTTTCTTTTTCCAGAAGACCAATGCGACGGCCCACTGTGCAAAAATAAAAGCTAAGGTCAGGAAAAATGCACACCGCAGGTCTAATTTATGAAGTTTTAAATAATTTAGTTGAGCATGGACACCAATAACTGAGAAATGCAACATGTTAAGGTCTTGTCAACAACACGGACAAAGATCGAATGTGAAGGTTCAGAACAAAACCGAGGATAATAGAAACTTTAGCAAAATTTTATCTCAGTATTTCAGATAATAGATGTAAAGACGAAGAGCTTTCAACAGTTGCAGAAACTTTGAAACTACCTTGAATATAGACATGACGGAGAAGCTTCCGCCAACAGTTGACTTTCTCCCTAACGCTCTGACAGGTGAGGCATCTTTACAAAATTGTTGAGCTATCTCCTTCAATAATACCAGCTGCGCCTTATCCGTCCTCATAGAAATGAGTGCTTGCCTCATAGATTCTCTGTCAGCTTCAAGTGCCTGAAGCCTTAAGTAGAGCTTCTTGATCTCATGGTCCGCTGTATCTGCTGTATTCAGTGACTCCCTTGGTGTGGTTGTATACTCTTCACAAATTGGGACAGAAGCTTTTAGATCCCTAACGTCGTCATAGGATGCATCATTATGAATGGAATCGATGGTGTATACTCTATCACTCATGTCATTTTCAACTTCAGATGCATTGTCCACCTTTCTGAAATCAGAGAGTTTCTCGGAATTTATGAAATCCAATTTATCAGTAGTGGCAAACTCGGGAGAACCGTGGGCAACATCAGAACTTGTCTCTTTAACTGTTGCAAAATACGAACTTGAGCTGTCGGTAGAAAACCGCCTAATATGTCTACTTCGCCTAGGAGAATGGCCAACTATCACCTTTTCAAGCACAGTCTTGGTACCAAAGAAATCCACATCAGACCGGCTCTGCTTTGTACAGTTTTCCAATTGATTGATCCGATTGTCCAAATCTTTCAAATGATCTTGAGACGTTGGCGTGTCGCATAATGCATACTTCTCCACATCTACTGTATCATTTTCAACCTCACATGAATCTTGATCAGCAGTTGAATTGCACTTGAGGGGAGGGTAATCATAGGTTGGAATTTCATTATGTGAATCTAGGTTTTCCGCCACATTATGATTTCGAGGGGTGTTGCCTTTTTCTCCCTCTGCCTCAGCCTCAGTAAGACCGTAACTCATCATCCTATGTTTATAGGCGCGCACCTCACACGTAAGAGATTGTATAGTTTGCTCTCTCTTATACAACAAATCCTCCAAAGCAGTAATCTCATGACCATCATGTGCCATCTTCTCCTCTGCAAAGCGTTTAAACTGTCGAGCCTCCATTTGAATCTCCGCCTTCTCCCTCTGTAACCTTATAATCATAGACATTGCCTCATTAGCAGCCGTTGAAGATGCACTTCTCTCCTCTTCCAGTTCAATAGAAAGATCCAGAATGGCACTCTGCTGGTTGCTAACCATTTCCCTCAACGCAACACATTCATTCGAGATCTCAACCTTAGCAACATGAGAAATATCGAGACCAGGTACAACAAACCTGTTCCCTTCCTCAAATTGATTAAATTTAGGCTTCACAGTTCTGGAATCAGAGTCATTCATGATAGAACAACCACAAACTTCACAATCACCATCACAATCACAATCATTGGTCATAGATTGATCTTCTCGAGAACTCATATCGAGAAAAATGCGATTTCTTCCAATCAAAACCAGCAGGAGAAACACAAACAAGTCCCAGTCCCAGTCCCAAAGCCCTCCCTCTATTATGTACTACACAATTCTAGAAAATGCAAGTAATTTTTTTTTTAATTTTTTTTAATAAAAAAAAAATTGAAACGGCTCCTGAATCTCAGCAAGAAAAAACCAAACACCCTCAGAATCAATGAATCAAATACGACTCCTACAATAAATTCAACAAATCAAAACCGATATAATTATTTACAGATTAATGAGAGGCAATTAAAGAGGTGTATAAAGGAGGGTGATGTGAATGTGAATAAGAAGATGATAAAAGAGAGAAATGTATACGTAAATGTGCGTTACCTGGTCGTAAGAAATTCAAAGGGAGTGAGGGGGGTGCTCCCTCTCAGGAAGATCCTGGAGAGAGCTAGAGGGAGGAAAGCGCCTGTTTGCTGGGTGGCGATTCACAATTCAGAGAGAGAAACATGTTTTGTTTTGCCGAAACACGCGCAGATTTTCGCGGAAATATATACAGAGAGAGAGAGAGATGTTATCTATGTAACAGTGAGAGAGAGAGAGAGAGAGAGATTTGGGACTCCCTAGATTACAGTAGAAATATAATGCGTGTCTGTTTCGTTACATCCATTTCTTCTACTGGAGTTGAGAGAGAGAGAGAGAGCGGGAGTTTGCGAGGGAGTTGCAGTTAATAAGTTGCAAACCTTCCCCCCAAATTGGCCTCGTATCCGTTTGTCAAATCTGATAAGTGGTAAGTTATATTTTTTCTCAACTTATTTTTTATTTTCATTTTTTTATCAATTTTAATTTTGAAATTTTTAAATATTAATATAACTTAAAATATAAGAATTAAGATAATAATATTTAAAAAATTATATTTTTAGTTTATTTAAATAAAAAAAATTGACTTATAAGTTAAATTATCCAAACACTTATATAACTTATAAATATTTATCAACTTATCACTTATCGGTCACTTATTGAGTTTAAATTATCTATTTTAAGATTTCTCAAACAAGCACAATATAATTTTTTTAATTTAAAACTTTTATTTAGTACTCCATTATTTTAGATTTTTAAAGAATACCAACAATTTTAATTTTTTTTTTTTAAAAAGTTGAGTGCTTGTATTTTTAAAATCTGAAAATAATTATTCAATATCCATGCATCGTCTTAAGTATATCAAATTTATAATAGTAAAATATATGATGATAATCGCCACACGACACACTCCTCTTTTAAAAGAGCAAGTGTGATTATATTTATTATTTTATTTTAATGATCTTTTCTGAATAATAGTAACTGAATTATCGAATTTAGTTGATTGTTTGTGCATTGCGTGTCAAAGTGCCAAACACCGCTTAGCAATTAGCAAACATTGGTCGTTTATGTATATCAATACATCTGGAATAATCGACAAATTATTAGGCATGTAGGACTGCTCAACGACTAATTAACTATATAACTAAGTTTTACAACTGAACAAATACATGTACAGTATTGCCAATATGATTTATTCACTTTTGAGTTTTGATATCAGACCGGAAGAGTTAAGATATCCAGTGCTCTAAGAAAGTACATGAGACTCATGGTTCATTCTTTTGCATATTTTAATTTTAATATCCTTAACACAAAAGTTATAATATAAAAGGTTTATTATCCAAACTTTACAACTTCTACAGGGAAAAGCTTCACCATGGTGTGTATTCTGGTTGGCACTAGCCACCTGCTAATTATTCAAGCTGATGCATCCCCATCACATATTCACTTCTTCAAAAGCCTCCCCAGCTGTAGAAATCTCAATCATCAACCCTAGCATTTTGTTTGTTGTCATCATAATGCTTCTAAAGGAATATGACTTAAAATTATATACAACAATATTTATGAATGTATTGAGTTACAGTCATAATTTTCTATGTAACTGTAACTAAAAAAAGAATTATATTAATTTGAAAACAAACAAACCTAAATAAAAATTAACCTAATTTTGAAACTAATTTGCATAGGCTATTTCAATTTTCAAGATTGAGCAGGTTACCGTGCAAAGTGCAAACTGCAATTCCATAATCAAAAGTTGACAGATTAATGGTCTATCATATCTAATATAGTAGGGTTACAAAATTTACAACTGCAGTCAACATCCATCTTAAGGAATATTCGTACTGTCAAGTTCTGGCAATGTTCTGCACAGTGCACACTGCACTGAGTTAACAAAGATGACATAAAATGTTTAGACTAGAATACAATTGTTTTTATATCCAGCTAAACAAGAGTTTGTAATCTTGTCCATCTTGACACAAATTGTCAAACAGGTGAAAGAGATGCAGTATAGGAGTCAGCGCCGTAAATCAAGCCTTTCAAAAAGGCAGAATCTAATTGAGGTGAAATTATGGCATGTGGTACCCCAAAACTGAAGCTGGTTTCAGTATTGTGTTTCCCTGAAACGGCCTCAAGACCAACATTCAGGCCGGTAGATGTTGGTTGTGTTGTAAAACTGCAAAACACAAAAAATACATTAGTTACCACTTGAACAAAATAGCAATCCAAAAAATTGTCACTGCATGTAAGTAGCAGACCTATAATTTATGCAACTCGGACAGGGTAATCAATGCTATTGAAACTAGTTACTCTGAGATTAAGACTAGTAGCAGAACATTTAAAACAATACAGCAACTAATGTGATGAAAGAATCATCGATGCAAAATGCTATTTCCATAAATTTGCATGACAGAAACAAGCATATACAATAAGATACGAGCCCAATTCACAGGGAAACATCATGGAGACAGGGCAGGAATAAAATAGTTGGTTACCACAAAATCCCATCAAAATTACCTTATATCATAACTATTCTCATCAGAGTCCAAACAATTGCATATGCTGCTGATTATCCATGGTGGAAGATACGAGTCTTTAATTTCGATGCTATAACAAAATCCAGAAGCTGAACCTTGATTGAGTTCACCAGGAATTTTCTTCTCTGGAGGAACAGACACATGATCAGCCCTTCTTACCTCTTTGCACCTAATCTGCTCAAAGCAGGTGAAACGTAATTTTAAGCAGGGTATTTTTATTAAGAACATTTGAGTATACTTCAAATAACACATAATATATCTCATGAACAAGAAATTCTTAGCAAGGCAAAAAAACGATAATAACTGTTTTATTTGAGGTTTTCAAAGCTGCAAACAGGGAGACAGATCTTAAGTGCCTGCCTGCCTGGTATAAGTTATTACATTTCTGTAACATTAGTAAGTACTTATTTGACCCACCTCTGGTGCAGAAAGAGCTGCATTTTCAAAAGGCAGTGGTGCATACAACATAGGAACATCCACACCAGTCATAGAGATCATGATAAACCTGAAAACAGTGTCAAGAAAAGATACTTTTATCTAAAGAGTGATATAAAACCATGCGATCTTCAAAACGAATGTACTGCACTATATATTTGCAAAAAAAAATCCTCATAAATAACTGATAACCTTTTACTGGTACCATATACCTTACCTATAATTGAGCAGAAAATCATATAATCCATGTACACTTTCGTTCCCTCTGATTGCTAGCAAAGATTGTGGGCTGTTATCTTCATCGGATAAAGAACCCAGCCGACGAGTCTGCAACAATTTTATAAGCAAAATTTCATTTGAAACATTATCCAATTTTCAAATATCACAGTTTTTGGGAAACAAGGCCAGTGCAGAGAATTACACCAACAAGCTCATAAAACGGTCCGCGTTTTGGACAAATCAATGCAGGTAGTCATACTTGAAGTCTATTGTGTCAGACAAACAAACGCATGAGGCCAGACACAAAATAATTGATATAAATGTGCTGTAGACTTATATTTTCTAAAAATCCATCTATATGTGTGGGGGGGGCAGAAATCAATGAAAACATATAAACCCACAGAGAGCAAGCATTCACGATCTATAACAAGTGATTGACACAAATTGTTATGCATTCTCCACGGAAGGGTACCTGCTATGGATACCTATACATCAATTTGATAGTAACACACACACAACTACCATTAAATTAGTTAACCACTATACTGGTCTAATACTCTGTAATTTTATCTCCGCAGCTATTGAGCCAGATTAGCCAGGATAGAATATGTTTAACTTTCCTGCACATCATTCTATAAAAAGATATAGTCAACGGGCTAAACTCTTACCAGTTATTTATTAATTTATAAAAATACAATTATATATCATATCACAATTCACATCAAAGAAAACAACATGGTTGTTTTGTTTTCTAAAACTTTTTAGTATTTCTTCCCAACTATAGATTTTTTTAGTTGCATATAGCCAGGTACCATGTACAACAACCATGTCAGGAATTGAGCATTTGGGAAGTATTTGAGTAGTTTGACATTAAGCAACGTTCATGCGCCCATCCTTAAACTTAAGTTACAAAATGATTAATATGTGTTCAAGAAAGATATATTCCATACCTGTCCAAGATTATGTCTTTCGATCTCTGACAGCTCGGCTAGATCTTCTGAACTAACTTGCTCCACTTTCGAATGAGAAAGAGGCATAGAGAAACAAATATCCTACAGGAAATGTGATAGCTTCTCCATAAGTCTACAAAATATATACTAAGAAAAGAGAATTGTACATGGCAATTGAGAAAGTTCACAACAGTAATGGACTATGGTTACATAGAAAAAGGGGGTTGACTTCAAGCAAAATGGAAAATTTTCTTACATGTTCTTTCAGCAATGACCTTAAGCTTCTTGTAGACTGAGATATATAGGCATTGCACACAACTTTGCCTTCCTTCGAAATATTAGCACTAGTAAACATGACCACAAACTGTGCAGTGCAAACTACAGATTTCAAAAGAACAAAAAAGGTTGTATATTAACTTGAGGCTTACTAGTTTCAAAATCTGTTAATTAATATAAATAACCACGATATTGCCAAATATAGAAAAAGCAAAGTAAACACAGCCCAAAATAATTCCCAAGGAAATCTTCACGCTGAAAGAGACAACATCAACTGCTAAGCACAGATGTGCAAATAGCTGAACCGAAATAATAGCTAACTTATTTTGCAGTGTTTTAAGCATTGAATTAGATTGGGGTTTGACTCCGGCAACTAGAGTAGGATGAGATCCTAAATTATGATATAAGCCCCATGTTTATAGCAAGCTACATTAATCTGTATAAAAGATTACCTAGACAGGAAGATGTCCACGCTTAGAAATATTCTCTGGAAGGCAATGATACCATAATCTACTGATGCAAATAATTACACCATTTAAGCATATCTCTGATATTTGTGACAATTATAAAGATTAAAACACAGTTTTGAGTTTTGACAATGATAGATTTAAAAATGAATCCAATACAGAAAAGGCCCAGTCACAAATTTGATTAGTCACCAGGTAACAGAACCCGTTTATGAGAGAAGCTTAGCAGCAAAAATCAATAACAAGTATGTATGCCCCAAATAAATAACTTGTGGATTTGGAGGGACAACCGCCCATATCGTTATTCTTACCATAAAATATATTGCACACATTCTTCCTCAGCATGTAGTACAGACTTCGAAAGGAGTCCTCCCATGCATTTTGCCGTTTGCTCAAGAAATCCATTTGCCCTGAACAAATGACAGAACTAAGTCAAAGAGAGAGATCTGAAAGAATTAAAAAATTAATTCAGCAATTAAGAATTGTAATGACAGTAAAACTACTAGTGATAATCTATAACATAATACTTTAAGCTAGACAGATTAGCATACCCCCCTCTGTTCCAGCTAAAGCTAATGCTGATATGACAGGAGGTGGTAGAGAAGACTGTGGATATACCCAGGAATGTACAGATTTTAAACTGGACATGTGGGTGTTAATCTTAGTTACTGAAGAAAGCTTCTGATCACCAACACTGCCAGTTTGAGCCTTTATCCGGTTTATATCACTGAATGTACTGCAAGTAATCGATCTATGAAACCTAAATCAAACATGATGAAACTAATTAATTTGTGAAGTGACAAATATAATGTGCACAATCATATATCGTAGATAAAGAACAACAAAATTACTCACATATAAGAATATAAAGATCAAAAGAATAATTAACCTATAATACCAAGTAATTAATAAGCCTTGTTTGTTACTTGTCAATAGTTAAAACATTCATAGAAGATGATTAATTTGCTACTGAACTAGCTGTGCAGCGTGCCCTGTAGATAGACTCAGGTACGGATGTGTGCTGAACACATCTTGTCAGTGCTTACAATTTGCTAGTATGACTCTTAGACATATTAATGTTGTAAAAAGACTCTGTTCAGGTCCAGGTCACTGAGGGTTATATGCCAGAAACTTATGAAATGACAGGAATATATTATGTGCATTGAACCATGGTCCTGCTTGTCATTAAAAGGGGAAATGTAACATAGGCCTCACCTGTTCACAGAGGATAATAGAACCACCCTCATTGTAGTTTTCAGTGTAACATCAAGAGGTATCTTTCGGCCAGAAATACAAAATTCAGAGCAGAACTTTTTTGTGGTAAGATCACTAGTTCTTCCAAAAGCATCAACTGTTGATGCTGAATTTGTAGGTGGCTCTTTAACCAATCCTTTAAAAGCTTTATCCTGTCGATAAAACAACATAAAAAAACTAAACAATACTTTCTTTAATTCAAGGGATATATACTGATGGAAGGGAGAATTACCATGTCAACAACTGAAAAGCCTGGTAAGTTTCCACTACCCGTTGATAGCTCTGTAACACTACGAAACGTATTTTCACCACACTTTCCAATGGTTGGATGAACTTCTTTTTGGATATTATCTTTGGCAACTGATATTGATGCTAAGGGGTCTTGTGGACTGCAGAACATTATTTAAAAGCCATAATTATTGTGAAGAAATCATTTAGTTTAAAAGAATGAAACATTTTGCATAGAAACATACTTTGTCACGGGTGGTCGACTTTCAGCATTGGAGTCTGAAGGAACACGGAAACTTTTGATACTGTCAACATGCTCAGAAGGTATGTATTCCTAATTACAAGAGTAAAATGAAGTGTCAGTTTAATGACATCACATTTACAGTAATTACAGTAATGTATGCTACACAGTATGATATTTAGCTATTTTATTGGATATAATAAAGATGCATTGCCTTGTTCAATGTTCATGATTAGAAAATAATTTTATTTTGTAATTTGTAGAAGGACAATACTACAAGGAAATGAAGATAATATAGAGTTATAGACAACTTCAACAACACGGAAAAAATTATGCAGATACCTGCTAAAAGAGTATTGTACTGGAAAAGTATAATAGTATATGCAGCACAAATTACGGCTAAAAGTCTACAAGAGAACAGAAGTTTAGATGAAATATGCTAACCTTAATATTTTCTTTTTTAGAAAGCATATTTAACCTGATGCTGTTTTTACGGACTGGAAAGACTTCATCCAAACGAGTATCAATATATCTGGTATTCTTCGATGAGAGATCAGATTTTCTTATTCCACATACCTCATTGTTTTTCCTAGGAGAGATTCAGAAAAAAAATTGTCAAATAAGCATCACTTGTATAATGATAAAGGATCAATTGAAAGCCTTACCTCGTAGAGCAAACAGGACCTGGCGATTCATCTATAATTTCAATTATATTCTTTCGTTTTAGCTGCTCTCCCTGCCAATCGCCATCAAACCAAAATCACTATAGATTGTCTTTACAATGAAACTTTAGATATCAATCATTCAAAGCCCTGGAATGTATCCAATAGCTTGAAAATAATTACATATACTGAAGTGCTTTTCAGGAAAAAAAAAATATTCCAATAACATCAGATACCTCTAAGTATAGGAATCACATGTACTTATAAACAACCAGCATATGTGACCGCTAAAATCAGCAAATGGCGCAACAAACAATAGGAAGCCCCGAAATATAACAAACTACAAGGTATAAGTATTCAACACCTTATATTACATGTTATCGGTACATAAAAGACTTTACGCAGCAAAAACCACTGAAGAGTGAATCATCATAACACAAACAACAGGAACAGATTATAAACCACAAATTACTGCATCGTTAGTTACAAACACGAATAACAGTTACAGCGCCTTTTCGTTATCATCACAACTAAATCAATCACAGAAACATTCAATCAAATCAATTAACTCCGATAATATCCACACACATAATCGACTAACAAATAAATAGAAGAACAAACAGCAATTTACGCAGTTAATTAGAGAATAATCGATCTTCGAAACCGAATCAATATCAGTAAAAAAACAAGCAGAAAATGTGGAAACTTACTCGCAATTCAGAAGGCGTCTTTCGTTTAACAGCAGTAGAGACCTTTGACACAGTGCCGGAACCGAGCTTATCAAAATGATTAGTACTAGAAGGTAAAGGAGCCCTAGCAGCAACTTTCGCCATTTTATAAATCACCGATAAATAAATTAAATTAACCTATTCGCAATCTGCTTCCCCCCTGCAATCACAAAATAAAATTAAAATCATCGAAATCAGTTATCAAAAACCATAACTAAATGATGTGTGTAAATAACCGATATTTTCTTACCTGTTTTTTTTTGGGGAAAAAACGTACGAAAAGAACCGGAGAAATGAGACCTGGAAAATTAATAAATCTCGAGATGGCGGAGAGATTAGATGTGGAATTGATTTGCCCAGGTTGGGGCAAATCTGAAAGAGGAGCGTAAGTGAGAAAGGGGGGCAAAGCAGATGAGAAATGAAAAGGAGTGAGCGGGCCAATTGATAAGTTAAATAATAGTAAAATGTAAATGCTACTTATATCGCACATTCGCTTCTGGTTTAAACATTTTGTTTTCCCTCGCTCGGGCGCCCCCCACGTGACGAGTGTCTGAAGTTCAAATATAATTTTGGGAGAAAATTAATATATATGACTATAATTAAATAATAGTACTAAATTTTAGTTTCAAATAATTGCACCATATTTTTCTTATGTGAGATGGTTATGAAATTTAATGGGGTGCTTCATAAATAATCAAGCTTTAAAAGTATTTTGCAAAAATACTATCATTTATTTAAAATATTAGCAAAAATAGGTTTTGTGACACCGGAACCACTTTGCAAATGTTTGCAGCTTCAATTTTAAAAAAATATTAGCTAAACGTTTTGAAAATTTGTAACCATATTTACAATATAATTTACAACCTAAAATTTAACATTAAAACAACCCAAAATCAGTGTTCTAAAAATCGGTCTAGGCGGCCGCCTAGGCGTTAGGCAGTGGTAAAACACCACGACTCGGACCTAAGCGGTGATTTAGGCGTTTTTTCAAAAATCGGGTTAAATCGGGATTAGGCGGGCTAGGCGGTCAAAAATCGGTCATAAGCGGTCTAGGCGGAAAATAATTAAAAATTATATTTTTTTACGTTTTTATAATTTTAATTCATTAATTTTATAATTTCACAGAATATCATGTTAATTTCTAATATAAAGTATTGGTAAGAAGTAACAAGTAATCTAATATATTTATTTTCTTCCTTAAAATATAAAAATAACATTTATAATTAATTTAAAAGTGTGAATTAAAATATACTCCCTCCGTCCCTCCCAATTATTATCGTTTTTAGGAGAGTGTTCGGCACGCATTTTAAGATGAATAGAAAGTATAGTTTTATAACTTTTTTTAAAAAATTTCTTTTTCTAAATAAAAATAAAATGTTTAAATTTTTATTCAGAAAAATAAAATTTTTAAAAAAAGTTAAAGAACTATATTTTTTCTTCATCTTAAAATGCGTGTCGGACACTCTACCAGAAACGATAACAATTGGGAGGGACGGAGGGAGTAGTTAATATTGTAAACTCAATAATTAGTACATAACGCATGTCAAATGTGTAGATATTGTTTAATATCATTCTAATTTCTTTTTTCAAACAAATATTTGAAATATTGATCATTATATAATTATAAAAATTAAAAAATAATATTTATATTTAAAATGCCCTTCAGAACATGTTAATTTATGAACCCTTCACAAGTGTAAACTCTTGGACATCGAAAGCAAATATAATTTTTGTAGTTTTGAGTACGGTCAAATGACCAAAAAAATTACATCAACTAAAAAATTCGTCAACTTAACTACCTAAAAAAGTTTGGAATACTATCAACCACTAAATTTTTAACAATCAAATTATATGGTAAATAAAATGTCAAATTAATAATAATTAAACTTATATAACATGTCAGTGATGATCAGCCAAATCGCCATAAACATATTTATTTATTATGTACGATGAATACCATGCCAATTTAGGTGATTATTCGAATATGTATGCACCCCAATAGCAGAGTTAGGGGTGCCCATGGTAGGGTTAACCCGACCAACCCGACCCTACCCGAACCTATTTTCAGCCAACCCAAGCCCTTAAAATAAAACCGAACTGTAAATGGGTTATAAATTATAAAACACGAAGTTAATGGGTTGGGTTAGGTTTTTGTGAATTTTAACTCTAACCCAACCCAACCCAACCCGAAATATGTATAATGGGTCTGGGCTGGACTATATTACTTTCTGTTGGACTGGATTCACTTATACACGATTCACATGACGTGTCTATTATTTAACATTAACTTTATTCTTTACTTACTTAGTCTTTACTCTTTAGTGTCTCGTCATTACACTTTCTAAAATCCTAGCACACAGCAGCGGCGCATCATACTTCATCGGCATCACCCCCTCTCGTCGGCGCATCATTATTGCCCTCGATCGATTCAAAAGGATCTTCAATTTCTTCGTTCTCCCTCTCTATCAGGTACTATAATTTATCTTCAATTCGTTGTCTTTTACATTTGATTCGTGTACGTGTTTTGTTGTGTTTGCTTCAAATTAGATACAAATAATTGTGAGTATCTATTTAATAATTCTTCATTATCTTCAATTTACACACCCCCGAATCCTTTTATTCCAATTCTTTCCGGTTATATCTCTTTTCCGTTATCCTTTTATTGATTATTTTGTTGTTGTATTCGATTATTAATTGTATGTGAGATTGATTGTTTTGTGTTTTACTAATTATTTATAATGTGTTCACGTTACATTTATGTTAATTAAGTTGTATGTTTAATTTGGTGTATGTACTTAATTTCGATGAGTTTGTTTGTTTGTCGATTTATGTTATAGTTTGGGACATAGCTCCAATAGCCATGGCCATGTTTGGTTGGGTGTTTGTGTGTGTTTATAAACTCAGTTGTATGTTTAATTTGTTGTATGTACCTAATTTTTATTGTATTTTTCAGGATTAATGGAGAGCTTAACCCCAGACACCACCCCTAATTCAGTTCCGATTATCACCCCGGTTCTTAATCCAAACAAAACCCCTGAGCCAGTTCCAATTATCGCCACAAATCCCGACCCTAACACTACACCTACTGAACTCAAATCACCTAAAAAAGAAGGGGACGATGAGCTAAACACAGAAAATAGGAAACCTACAAGGACTTCTGATGTTTGGGATCATTTTACCAAGATCCCGAAAGGAAATCCTTTACATCTGAGGTGCACTTGCAATTATTGTGGGGCAGATTATGCTTGTCACAGTAGACGAGTAGGCACAAGCAGTTTGTGGGCGCATTTGGACAAGTGTAAGAAGAATCCGAATAAGGTGACTGATAAAAAACAGAAAGTACTTAGTTTTCAACCCGGTGGAGACAAAACAGGAAATCTGCTTGCTGTTACGTTCAACAAGGTCAGATGTAGGAATGCTTTGGCGAAGTTCGTGGTGAAGGATGAGCAGGCTTTCAATGTTGTAGAAGGAGTCGGGTTTAGGGAATTAATGCAAGAGTTGCAGCCAAAGTTTGTTGTTCCAGGAAGAAATACTCTTACAGGAAATCACGAGTTCATTTGGATGAAGCTGAATTTTATAAGTTTCTTAAAGAAGGTAAATAATACACCATCTATTATGTGTCATGTACTATGCACTAGTCTGCCCCCTGCAGTATCATATTTTTTTTAATATATTCTGTTGTACTCATATTTTATTTATGCATTTTTTTGTAGAAGATGAAAAGAAGTCCAAGGATAGTGCCACTGACAAGATAATCAACATCGGCGACGAGTGACTCAACTAACAGCTATGCGAAGTTAATTGAAGTTGAACTTTTATCGGAATGCTGATTTATGTAACTTTTGATTTATTGGATTAAACGCTTTTTTGACGTGTAACTTAACGCTTAACTATTTTGTACTTTGTCTGAACTTAAAAAAGTTGGATGTACCGACTTAATTATCCAGTTTGGCTCTGAGTTGTAACTTTCAAGCACTATTCTGTAATTTTATTATTGTTGATCAGGTTCTGCCAATGCATCATTTTATAACATTTTTAATTGTTAAACCGATCAACCCAAACCGACCCGAACCGAACCGAGGTACAGAGGGTAGGGTTGGGTTATACGATTATTATTTTTATAATGGGTTCTATTTTGATAAAACCGATTTAAATGGGTCGGGTTATTAAAATGCCCGTAAACCGGCCAAACCGACCCGCGGGCACCCCTAAGCAGAGTCACCGCTTAATTATTTTAAATCTAAAATTTGTCATCAATTTTGGAACAAGTTTTTTGCAATAATTTGAAAGCTACCACCAAAACAAAATATTTAAATCTTAGAAGTCTAAACAAGATAACATATTAGTACAAAACCAAAAAATAAATTTGAAACCATCGTCAAAGTAGTTACCCATGTTAGAAGAATTTTTTATTATAAACAAAAGATATATTATTTTATATATACAAAGAATATCTTTAACATAAAAAAATTAAGACCAATTCTTCTCAGAAATAGACATAATTATGTGAATAAACAAACCAAAAATTGAAGGATGTGCATGAAATCACTCATAGACATTATAATAATCTCCATATAATAAATATTATAATGGTGTAACGGACTTCTTAAAAATTGTCATCTTATTAATTTCATATTGCGGTACATTTGATAGTTCACTATATCTATATCTATATTTATATTATCTTAAGGCTAATATTGCCCACATAAGATTTACCCGTAAATTTACCCATGATCCATTTTATTTTTACACATAAAACTTTATAATATACACATATCCATGGATATTTCACATTTAAATCCATTATAACCCATTTAGAAACTACCATAATATACACCTAAACCACTCCCTGATTGTAACAACTGAATAGTACGTTTAATTTTTTTTGAATTATTCTCTCTCAGAACTGCCGCATAACTCCAGCCTCATCCGATCTTCTCATTCGTTCCATGCTCCGGTGATCTGTTGTTAATCATGGATCCACGCTCTCAGGAAAGCTCTGCAAGGACTTCACTTATAGATTTGTTTTCATTATGTAGTCATGTTAATCATTATGCACGTTAAGTGTTATCTCATTTCTTTGGTTTGTGTGTTTATCCATAGGGTTGAAACGTTTTATTCGTAGTCGTCCCAAGTTTGAATGTTCTTGACTCGATGGGTATTGTATCTTTCTTCGTCTTTCTTATAGTATGTAGATTTGAATCTAAATCATGTTCTTATATTCGTCTCATGAACTTAGTTGTGAACCGTAAAAATATTTGTGTTGGAAAAGAAAATCTCAGTCCCAGTGTTACAATTTCAAATATACAGACACCAAGTTCTATAGTATCATCTGATAAATTTTTCATATTATACATTTCTTATCGGTTACATAAATTAATATTGAAACTCATGTGTTACATATGCATTTTGTAGTGGGAATTAGGTCTCATTTGCAGCCATTATCAAATAACACAAATGTATTGCGTGATTTCCCCCACACAAACCATCTAACTTTGTTGTTGATGTTTCGTCTAATAGAACCAGCCGGTTTTCCTTCATAGATATGTGGAGTTTCTTTATCTCATTTGTACCAATGTTCAGTGCAGATGTATGATGTTATGTATAATTTTATTGTCTATGATGTTTGTTGCGTGCTAGATTTGAAAAGTATGAGCAGAAGTGTGGGATTAAAACATGTTGGTGGATCAAATAACAAGCCTTGCAGTGTACAAATTTCACCTATTTCGGGGATTACACTTGAAGAAAATAGCACTCCAACTGCCAAAAATATGGAACAATCTGCTACATTGTCAGATATTACCAATGCGGCGTGTATGTTATATTATAACTTGATACTGATAGTACGTGTAATACTCCATATTTTCAAATATTATTATTATTACTATTTGAAATTATTTATGTGATTTTATATGAATTTTGGTGAATTATCTGATAATTGGAATTGATGTTTGGGTGTTTATATGTGATATTATTCGAGTATTTGAATTTTTATATGTCCAGAATAAAATATAGATAATTGTGATATTTTTCTGGTAATATTTGGACTGTTAGATGATTTTATAATGATTTATGTATTTATTAATTATTTTATGAATAATTACAAAACTATTTTATAAAGTCGGGAATCGTCCAACTTCAACTGTTTTTGCGTTTTTACAACCCGAAACCCGTCCGAAAACTCCTTCCTAACCTAATCTGGTTATTCCGGACATTTTCTGTGTTTTAGCTTTTTCGATCCGGATTACGGTTTGACTCGTGCACGTCTCGACGTAAGATTTTCGATACGATAACCATTTCGATAAATCAATAAAACCCGTATTCTCGAGAGACGAGATATTTTTACATTATTTTCGTATATGGTATTTTATGAAAAGCCCGGTTTTGATGATTATCCAATTCTGGTATTAAATTGTATCATTTTTATAGTTACTTAACGGATAAGTAATCTATTTTTGGATCATTGTGTAGTTACTTAGCGGCTAAGCAGCTAATTTAATGATCCAAAATGATCCAGAACGAACCAATATTCCGTAAATATAAATAGCATATTTCTTATTTCATTTATTTCGTTTATTCATTTGCAACCAGTTAAAATACCGTAAAAACAGAGAAAAAACCCTAGAAAACCGATACGTTCCTGAGAATCAATCGTACAAATGAAGGCGTTATCGAACTCCGATTCGGGCGTGCAGCATATCAAAACGAAGCTCTCGAAATCTTCTTTCTGAATCAATCAACCATTTTAGTGCATTAATTAAGGTAATTATTTATTTATTTATTTATATTCGAATTATTTGATAATTAAATTATGAAAATTTGTTCTTGACGTTGTTGATATGATTTGATGATTCCATGTTGTAGAGCATGTTTTTCTGGTCAATTTGGTATATTATACTTCCAAAATAGAGTTCAATATCATGTAGTAATTGAAGTTTGATTTTCTGAAAATTATTTCAATATGTGTTCTGGGTGTTCTTGAAGTGTTCTGAGAATCAAACCCAAATTTGAGCGTGATGCAGATTTCAGAATTTGAAGTATGAATAACCAAAACACTCTAGTTTTCATGCTTTATCTGATTATGTAATCAAATCCATTAGAAGATTGGTAAATTTTAATTTCATCTTTTAGGGTTTATACTTCGGATTTGGGGCTTTTCTTTGTAATGATTTTTGATGAACTCCGTGGTTGTGAATAGCTTTATCATATTGTTTATAATCGATTTGAGTATATAATTATTATGTTTTATTGTTGGATTTACTAATCGAGTTCAAATTTTTTTTTCAAAATTTGAATCGATTTTCTGGATAATTCATGAAGTGGGTGTTTGTTTGGATCATACGAATGGATTATATGTTGAATCGGCTTCATTTTGATACCAAACTTGTCGAATTTGGTTTAAAAATCAGGAATTTACGTTTTCGCCGGAGTTTCATCCGATCTTGCCGGTGGCAGCTCTGTTCTTGATCAAAACAAATGATTTTGCAGCGTTTTTGGTATACTGTTATTGTTGTGGGAGTCGGGGAAGGGAATAGATAGTTTTTGCAGTAAAAACGAGGTGGAATGGTAGGGGTTTCAGCCGGGTTGTGGACGACGGTGTTCGGCCGGTCGTCGGCCGGATTCTGGCGATGTCCAGTTTCCGGCGACTGGACCGCCGTTCCGATCATCTTCCCCAGCCGCCCCAAGAACCCTGACCCGAATTTTAATTATGGGTTTTAATTCAAACCCGGTTTTGGACCCGACTTTGATCTGAAAATCCCCAAATCTTATTTCTAAATTTGTTTCTGCAAGTTTTATTTTAAAATTTATTTTGAAATTCATTTCTAATTATTAAAAATCATTTCTTTTAATTTAAAAAAATCATTTAGTTAATATTTTTAAATCCTAAAAATTAATTACTTAATTATTTTAGATTCGAAAAATTATTTCTTTTATTATTTTCGAAAATCCAAACTTTTATTTATTTATTATTTATTTAAATTGATTAATTACTTTGATAATTAATCAGTTTATTTACATAATTTGTATTAATTTTATTTTAATTCCAAAAATTATGAAAAAATCATTTTTAATTCTGATTTTTCCTAAATATTGATTTAATAATTATTTTGAACTTTTAAAAATTTATATTTTGGTATTTAAAATCAATTAATATTATTATTAATTGATTTATTCTTATTTAATTATTATTTTATTCATAATAAATAAATCGTTCGTCCGTTTAATACGAAACGAACGCTTCTAGACTCAGAAAAATATTCCGCTTTCATTAAAAATACTTTCGAGACCCAAATCCTTTTATTTCGAAAGGTCGCTTGTTTTACGAATCATTCTGAGTCAATTTTTGATCGAAAAATCATATTTTTGACCTGATTTCAGTTTTAAACATACCGAGTCGAACCTTTCGACGAACCGAGTCATATGTGATATGAATTATGTGATACATGAGTTATGTGCTTATGTGATATGAATTATGTGTATATGTGGATCAAGAGTTCTGTGTTTGTCTGTTATATTTGTGTGTGGGCTATCGTATGGGTACACGATAGGCTTTTGACGCGCAGTTCGTCGAGTGATTATCGTTTAGATGATTAAAGCTATATCTTTTAATTATAGATACGAGTCTTTCAAGACGACTAGGACCAGATGGTATGGATGAAGACTAGAGTTGATTATAAGGGAATATTGTGTTGCAGTACTGCATGGGCAGTTGGCCAAAGAATTAGTAGAACAAAGACGATGATGCTTTGAGATAAAATGTCAGAATAGATGCGTCTTTACGAGTGTGACTAACTGCTAAAACCCAAAGGCAAGTATCCCTATCATCACTTATTGTTCAAGTGATATTTATTTTGAAGCTTATTATGCAAGTATTGCTTTCCCTATTCAGTTCGTAATAGATAAATGTTTTACATATCGCTGAATTAAATAATTCTGTTTATGCAAATACTCATCTGCTATTCTATGTTCAGAATAGTCAAGTGATTTTACTTATCCAATTATTGGATTTATAAATGTTTTGAATTTTGAGAAAAGTGATTTGGTTGCGAATATTCCCACCCAAGAATTGGGGGAATAAAATTATTTCGGGTGTCGGTTATTATGACCCCATTTCAATAAAAAGGTTTTAAGATTAGATCATAATTGCGTAAGTGACCGGGACGGACGGTCCAGCGGAGGGCTATTTCTAAGTGCCATATGGAATATTATGACACAATTTTTGCCACAGGCAGGTATATTGCCTTTTGTTTGAGTACTCGTGTTTTTGGGGTCACGTTTCTACGAATCATGACCTTGTGTTATCACACGGGCTGATCATCATGTGATAGTACGTCCGTCAGAGGATGGTCCTAATCTAAATTATCATATCATTTTTTTATATTCATAGAATAAATGATTTATCAACTGTTCTGTTTGGATTAACGGTGAAATGCAGTTTTGATTCAGTTTCTGATTTATGTTGATACTTACGTTGTTGTTAAATATCAAAGGTGGTATTAGTATAGATGAATGATGTTGACTTTCCTATTTTAGCGCGGGTAGGTTGTGAGCATCAAAGTTCGTATTGATATCTAATTTGACATGACAACAAAATAAGTATTGATATCAAGAGTTCGGTTTTGAGTAAAGTTTATGATTCAATCCATAATCATTATTTCTTGTTATTATTGTTTACGATATTTCCGTAAACACGGTTTTACGAGCTTTAGTCTCATCAAGATTCAAAGTATTGCTGAAGCATTTCGCTCAAAAATATCAAAGTGGTTTTGAATACAATTAAGGAATCAATTATGGGGTTTCTCAACTAAAATTTTATGATTCAGCAATTATGATTTTAAAAGTTCTGCTCTAATGCAGATGTCAGTTTTATATCAAAAGACCCTATATATGCTATAATGATCTTGCTGAGCATTTCTTCCGCTAATACTTGCCTATTTTCAAATTTAACCTCCAATGAGGATTAGCTTGCGCTACTTAGCTGCGTAGTTCAAGGAATCAAAGAAGAAGCTTTTGGAAGGTGGTTGGTCCAGGGTTTGCGGGCTAGTGTAAGGTTTTTTGTATAAAGTTGTTTATATTATATTATATCATAGTTGTATATTTTATTTGGGCCTAGTATACTTCATTTCGAAGTTATACTAGTGGGTTTAGTTTTGAGATTGAGAATTGTTGAAAAGAGTTTTAAAGAGAAAGTGAAAAAATATTTTTGGAATTTGGGATTCTTGTTTCTAGATCTATAACCTTAAAAGATCTTGGATTAGTTGGGGTCATTTTTGATAAATATCTTCCGCTGGCATTTAATTATTGATTAAACAGGTTAATTTGGATTGTGGTTTCATAGTGACGACCAAATCCTCTGAACCCGGATTTGGGGGCGTTACATTACGAAGTTTGCATTTTATGTTGTTTTTACTATATGTTTAACATTACATTGTGTTATTGGTTGCAACCGTGAAACGTAGAATACATGGTCGCAATATTGAGAAGATTTTTACACACCCCATGTGTACGTTATCTTTTAATAAATATGTTTTCAATAAGTTCTTATGATTTTCTATTACACTATTGCCCCTATTCGGTTTCTTCCAGTACTAAAAATGTTTATTAATAACTTTGTATGTTGATTTGTTTTGTTCAACAATCATCTATTTCGGGGATTACAGGTGAAGAAAATAATAGTGTAACAACGAAGAACAAAAAGCAATCTTCTACGCCTTCGGCCATGAACAATACCACGTGTGCGTTACCTATTAACTTAATTCTCAAATTTATAAGATTTTATGTTTTTTTTGCTGCAAAAACAATTAATATTCCATTGTGGTATTTTGTTGTAGCTATGAAATGTAGAGTACGTGGTCCTAATATTGAGAAGATGTATACAAATCCCACGTGTACGTTTATTTTTCAGTATCCTATTTTGGAAAAGTTTTTAAAACTTGCCATTAAATAGTTGATTAATCCCACTTTCTTCCACTATGCAAAATATATATACATTTTTACAGTGTATGTTATTTTATTTTTTCAACAAAGGAGATGTTTGATCAAGTATTTGTTTATTTTGCAGCTCTGAAATGTAAAGGACGTGGTATGTCCTCTGTAAATAGAGGTGATGCATCTTCAAACTCTAATCCCATCTTTGAACATGGGAGAATGAGTCAACCTGCGACGTCTCCTTTACGTAGAAGTTCTCATATTCCCCATGAACCCAAGTTAAGAAAGAGTAAATGAAAGGATATATGTCAAGCATCTCTTGAGAAGAGGAATTTGATTTCAGATTTTGACAATGTGGTTGAAATTAACAATTCAGAGTCAAGTGATTCAGATGTTGGAATTGATGATATGTACCATGATGATCTGGATGGTGTAATATTGAATCAGAATTTATGGCGTGGATATATGGATCTTGGCCCTCCGTCAAAGTTGTGTAATAAATGTGGTGCTACTAAGTGGAACAAAGAGCTTAATAATAAATCATGTTCGTGTAAAGACCCCACGTTTTCTTTGTGTTATCGGAATGGTCAGATACATTTGCCAAAAGAAAGACCGCCACCAGAACCACTTGCTTCTTTGTTACTTGGTGGTGAGAAATCAAGGCATTTTAAACAGCACATAAGAGTGTACAACTGTATGTTCCAATTCACTTCCATTGGTGGTAAGATTGATAACTCAATAAATAGAGGTAGCTCTCTATATTATTTTCGCTTACAAGATCAAAACTTTCATTTGGTTGGAAGTTTAGTACCACAAGATGGATCTTGCCCCAAATTTTGACAAATCTACATATATGACACGCAGAATGAGGTTGAGAATAAAATCAATACAATGGGAGGTGCTTCTAACAATGTTGATCCAGATATTGTAGAGGAACTTTTAAGTATGTTAGACAAGAACAATGAGTTAGTCAAAGCTTTTCGTATAGATAGGAATCAGTTTGAAAATGAAGATCTGGATGAGTTTAAGTTAGTCCTCATATAATCTCAATCTTCTAGCGGGAGACCAAACTATATTACCCCATCCGATGAAGTTGTTGCTTTCATTGTTAGTGATGATACGAATACCAGTGGTTTTAGAGACACGGTTGTGAATTCCGAAAAAGAAGGGTTGAAGAAGATATATGAAACATATCCACTTTTATGCAGTTACAATATCCACTATTGTTTCTTGGGAGAACTAAGGGGTATCATAATCGCATACCTCTGATAAACAATAAATACTCTGAAATAGAGAATTTAGATGATGGAGACCTTGATCCTTCCTCGACACAGAGGTGACATGTTTCACTAAGAGAGTATTATTGCTACAAGATTATGTTACACACTTCTGAAGGTATTTAAGAGAAGTAAGCTACATGATTAGAATATAAATTGCGTAATGAATAAGTGCATAATTTTCACCATCGCGTCATTAATTACAGGTTTAACGCCGCACCTTGTCGGATGTTTGTGGCAACAGTACGTTGTGGATCAATTTGCTGCCATTGAACAATATATATTAGATTGGGTTTCAACGCATCAAACTACCATCTGTGCTGATTTGTATAATTCTGTACGCGATGCTCTAAGTAAAGGAGACCATGATCCAATGCATGTTGGAAAAGCTTTTATACTGCCTGTTTCATTCACTGGATCTCAGTGATACATGTCTCAATACTTTAAGGACTCCTGGGCGATATGTCGTGCAATTGGTCATCCATCTTTATTTCTCACCATGACGTGCAACTCAAAGTGGCCAGAGATACAAGAAATGCTTAAATTGTTGCCCAATGTTGATCATGTCGATGCATCGGATATTATTTCCCGCGTATTTAAGCTGAAGCTTGATAAGCTATTAGATTTGATTAAAAAGAAGAACTACTTTGGAAAGTGTATAGGAGGTAAAAAATACCAAAAATTTTACGTTAAATTTTTGCTTACATATCTACACATACAATAAATTGATCGACATATTTTTTTCTTTACTTATGTTGCACAGTTATGCTTGTAATTGAATTCCAGAAGCGTGGTTTGCTGCACATGCATATGCTAATCTGGATGAGTCCCGAAAGCATACCTAATTTTATTGAAAAGGTTGACCAGTTGGTATCTGCAGAAATACCAGATAAGAATTATGATCCAATAGCATATGAAGTTGTTAAAAACTACATGATGCATGGACCATGTGGTAAAGATTTATACACATTTCCATATACGGTGAAAGGAAAATGCATGTGTCATTTCCTAAAGAGGTGTGAATAATTAGAATGATACATATATTCCGTAATATTAATATTTTATTACTAATTTCGACGCATGTATATTTTTCATATTTTCATTGCAAATTTAATGGTAATACCTATTTTGACGATTGTGGTTTTCATGTTTATCAGAGGCGTAACACTGGTAGAGTTATAAATATAAAAGGGATCAACCTTGAAAATCAATATGTAGTGCCATATAATCGAGATCTTATGTTGCGTTTTCAGTGTCATATAAATCTGGAAATTTGCAACAGTTCAAGATCGTTGAAATATCTCTTCAAGTATTGTTTGAAGGGCCATGACACTGCTACAATGTTGTTGAAGAAGAAAAGTAATAAATCAGAGAATGAACAAACTGCAAGATCCATGAAGAATTTAAATGAGGTCAAGAATTTTCTTGATGGTAGATATGTTTGTGCATCTGAATTTTGAGGCATCCTGGAGGATTTTTGGGTTCGACAATGACCATCGTTCCCCAAGTGTTGATCGCTTACCAATATATTTGCCCGGTAATAAGTACTTGAATTTTCAGAGTTCTGCAGAATTGGAGAATGTGTGAAATAGCGCGACTTTCAAACAATGAACTTGAGGCTTGGTTTGTAGCTAATAGTGAATTTCCACAAGCTTGAAATTTTATATATTCTGACTTTCTTACCCATTTCACATGGATCAAGAAAACTGCTAAATGGAAGCTTAGACAAAGAGATGATGTGGTTGGGAGGTTAGCAGAGGTTCATGCAATAACTTGTGAATTATTGTATCTTCGAATACTGTTACTTAGATGTAAATGTGCTCTATCTTTCACTCAGTTGCGAACTATTGATGGAGCTACATATGATACATTTAAGGAAGCATTTGGTGCTCTTGGTCTGTTAAATAATGACAAGCAGTGGCATGAGACTTTGAAAGAAAATGCATTCTCAGCTATGCCTACCCAAATTCGTGCTATTTTTGTTAACATCCTGGTGTACTGTTCCGTGTCTGATCCGCTTGCGCTATGGGAAAAATACTGGCCAACATTGTCATACGATGTTCTATATATGAGGCGCAAGATTTCAGATAACATTCATTTAACATTGTCTGAGTATGAAATCCAGAACTATGCTTTAGTAGGTGTGTGATCATTATTAAATAACTGATACGTCCGTTAGTTCGTAGTGTTACTTTTATTGTTGTTAATCAGATGTCGGACCATTTACCATTGTTTATTTTGTACAAAGATTAAAAATTTGTTAAATTAGATGTTGGACATATTGGTACAAAACCAATAAATAAATTTGAAACCATCGTCAAGTCGTTACCTAAGTTAAAAGAATTTTTTATTATAAACAAAAGCTATATTATTTTATATATTGTTGGATATATTTGAGATGTCATGTCTAATATGTTTCATGTTTAGTTTTCAGATCTTAATTAACAGGAAATATCAGTTCTTACTGGAATCAGGACTTAGATTATCAGGAGATAATATCAGAAGATAGATATCAGAACTTAAGTACTGGAGGACTAACAGTTAAGGAAGGAAGCTGATTTACAGGAAAGAAGATAGAGACTAATACAGAAGAAGATATGCATGGAAAGAGTTAGAGGACTAGAATAATTGTATAAGATATCTGATTGATATATTTTAGGAGACAGAATTATATTCCATATCAATTAAAAGTTATCTTGTAACTGTGTGTCTATATAAACACAGACATAGGTTTACACTATATGTGTTACGATCATCAAGAAGATCATACATTGTAACCTAGCAGCTCTCGTGATATTTGTTCATCACTGAGAGAGGACAGTTCCATTGTAATAGAGTTTATATATCGAATACATCTGTTTTCTGTTATTTATGTTCTAAATCGATTTGATTGTATTCTACACTGTATTCAAACCCCTTCTACAGTGTTGTGTGACCTAACAAGTGGTATCAGAGCCTATCTGTTAACACACATATAGTAAAGATCCAAAACAATCATGTCTGAAGAAGCAGAAAATCCAACCAAGCCCGCCAAAACTGAAGAAACTCCAAAGACTCAAACCCACAGTCGATATGAGACTATCAGGGTTCCCATGCTGAGACCTTATGAGTATCCCATATGGAAAGTAAAGATGGCTATGTTTATGGAAGCTACAGATCCAGAATACCTTGACAGAATTTATGAAGGACCGCATAAGCCAACCAAGCTCTCTGTTGTAGTTGCAAGTCAGCCAGCAAAGACCATACCAAAGGAGAAAAGTGAATACACAGCTGAAGATATCTCATCTATTGCCAATGATGCAAAGGTAAGACATTTGCTGCATAGTGCCATTGATAATGTCATGTCAAACCGGGTAATTCAATGCAAGACTGCAAAGGAGATATGAGATGCTTTGGAAACAAGGTGTCAGGGAACTGATGCAATCAAGAAAAAAAGGAGGACTATACTTACTCAAGAGTATGAGCACTTTGACTCAAAAAGAGATGAGTCATTAACTGACTTATATGACAGGTTTGTCAAACTCTTGAATGATCTGTCACTGGTGGACAAGGAATATGATATTGAAGATTCAAATCTAAAAATCCTTTTAGCTCTTCCTGAAAGTTGGGATTTGAAAGCTACTATTATAAGAGACAATCATGCTCTTGATGAAACTACTCTTGATGAAATTTATGGCATGCTCAAGACTTATGAACTTGAGATGGATCAAAGAAGCAAGAGACATGGGAGAAAGTCAAGGACAATTGCTCTTAAGGCTGAGGAAGAATCCCCCAAAGTGGCTATCTCAACGAAAGGCAAAGGAAAGGCTCTCATCATAAAATCTGATTCAGAATCATCAAGTTCTGATGATGATGATTCAGAAACTGAAAGTCTACCTGAAGTAGATGCTGATGAGGAGATGACGAAGCTGTGTGCTCTTATGGTGAAAGGTATTACAAAGATAGCCTACCGGAAATTCAGAAAGGGAAAGAAGTTTTCCAGGAAAGGTAGAAGTTCTGATAAGAAGGGCTTCAGAAAATCTGAAGGCGAAGGAGGAAAGTCTGACAGAGGAGATTACTCAAATGTCAAATGCTACAATTATGGTGAGAAAGGCCACATATCTCCTGACTGCAAGAAAGGAAAGAGTGACAAAGGCAAGGCTCTTATCACAAAGAAGAAAAGCTGGACAAACACTTCAGATTCTGAAGATGGGGAGAACTATGCCTTGATGGCAAATACTGATAGCAGTTCTGATGCTGCTGAGTTAAAGGTACCTCAAACAACTTATGCCTTTCATACTGATGATATTAATGATTTGAGATTATATCTTAAAACCATGTTTATTAGTTACAGAGATCAAACTTTAACATGTGAAAGATTAATTTCTGAAAATCTTGCTTTTAAAAAGAGGAATGATTATTTAGAAAAAGAGTTAGTCATGTTTCATCAAACTCAGAAAGAAAGGGATGATGCTTTTTATGTTAGAGATGAATCGCTGAAAATGAATAAATCTCTAAAAACTGAGTTAGAAAAGGAGAGAGAGATTATCAGGACTTGGACTAACTCTGGTAGAGCAACTCAGGATATACTAAGTAGTGGAAACTGGAAAGAGGGCTTAGGTTATGGAGATGATAAAAGTGAAAAAGGAACTGAACAAGTTAAGCCAATTATTGTTAAACAAACTACTAAGCCAAAGTTAAATTCCGTTAAATTTGTAGCTAAAACTGTAAAGTCTGATTCTGAAAAGATGAAAGATATTGAGACAGAAGTGATAGTAGAGTCAACTTCTGATAAATTAGAACAGGATAAACCAACTGAAGTTAACATAGGCTTAATGACAAAGAAGCAGCTTAAACATAAGGTGAAAGAAATTACCAGTGTGAACAAGGTAAAAGAAGCTAGGAAAAATAGGAATGGAAAGGAACGTGTGAATAAAAGCAACAATTATATGCCTATTCCTAATGTTCCTAGAAAGAAATGTTATAACTGTGGAAACTCTAACCATCTTGTTTCTTTTTGCAGGAAGAATAAGAATATAAACTCTTTATCTCCTAAGTCAGGAGTTAAGAGTCAGTCTGTTAGGTTTAAGCCATAAAATCCTTGTTTTCATTGTGGTAGTATATGGCATTCCATTTATACTTGTAAGGAATATCATGGTTTGTACTATGATTATTATCAGATAAAACCTTCCTTGAAGAAAGTTGCTTTAAAACCTTCTAGTGTAAAGTATGATGCAAAGTCTGATACTGTAAAATCTGATAAGAAAAATGTTGGCATAAACTCTGATGTTAAATCTTCTGCAAATGTTAACAAAATTAATAAGGCCAAAGGATCCAAGCAAGTCTGGGTCCTTAAACTAACCATTAGTGGTCTTTGTGATTGCAGGGCAACAGGAAGAACATCCTAGTTGTGGATAGTGGATGTTCAGGACATATGACTGGAAATAAAGTCCTGTTATCAGACTTTGTGGAGAAAGATAGCCCAGAAGTTTCTTATGGAAATGGCAACATTGGAAAAACTCTGGGATATGGCATGATCAATCTTGGGAATGTCATCATTGAATCAGTAACTCTAGTCTCAGGACTTAAACACAATATGTTGAGTATAAGTCAAATCTGTGAGAGAGGTTATCATGTGGATTTCTTTGAAGAACACTGTGAAGTTATAAGTAATTCTACAGGCAAAGTGGTTCTGAAAGTTACAGGCATGGTAACATTTATGAAGCCAGACTTTCAACAAGTACTGATGGTTCTGCTATCTGTCTATTGAGTAGAGCATCAATTGAAGAAAGTTGGAATTGGCACAAGAAACTCTCTCATTTAAATTTCAACAATATAAATGAGCTTGTAAAGAAAAATCTTGTGAGAGGACTGCCAAAAATAGTATTTGCTCCCGATGGCCTTTGTGATTCATGTCAGAAGGCAAAACAAAGAAAATCTTCTTTCAAGAGCAAAACCGAGTCACTAATTCTTGAGCCTTATCACCTACTGCATGTTGATCTATTTGGTCCAGTCAATGTCATGTCTATTACAAAGAAGAAATATGTTATGGTTATAGTGGATGAGTTCACAAGGTACACTTGGGTGTACTTCTTGCACATGAAGAATGAAACTGCATTACTCTAACTGATCATGTCAGACAGTTGGATAAGTTGGTCAAAGATTCTGTTAAAATAATAGGGAGTGATAATGGCACTGAGTTCAAGAATTCGATTATGGAAGAGTTCTGCAAAGAGCATGAAATCAACCAGGAATTTTCTGCACCTGGAACTCCACAACAAAATGGAGTTGTAGAAAGAAAGAGCAGGACTCTGATTGAAGTTGCACGAACTATGCTTGATGAAGCAAAGTTGCCAACCTATTTTTGGGCTGAAGCTGTGCAGACTGCTTGTTTTACTCAAAACGCTACACTCATAAACAAGCATAGAAAAACACCATATGAGATGGTGAAGAAAAAGAAGCCAAATCTGAAATACTTTCATGTATTTGGTTGCAGGTGTTTTGTTCTTAAGACTCATCCTGAACAACTGTCAAAATTTGATCTAAAAGCTGATGAAGGAATTTTTGTTGGATATCCACTTTCCACAAAAGCCTTCAGATTCTTCAATTTAAGAACAAGAGTTGTCATGAAATCTATCAATGTCTCTTTTGATGATAAGAAGATTACTGGACTTGAAGATTTCGATGATCATGATCAGCTGAGATTTGAGAATGAAGATTTAAATTCTGATTCTGGAAATTCTGATGACTTAAATCCTGATCCTGTAAGTTCTACTGGATTATGTTCTGATGTCATTGAAACTGTGGTAACAACTCCAAAGGAAAATGCACCTGTCCTGGGGAAGCAAGCTGAAGATCCTACCACATCTCAAGACTCTCGAGAAGCATCAGAACCTGTCACTGACTCTTCAAGTTCTGATTCATCTAGTTCTGATGAGCCAAGTACTGATAATTCTGAAAGCTCTGATTCTTCAACTCCTGAAAAATCAAACTCAAATTCTGAAGTCTCAGAGAGCATAACTACAGGGGGAGCATCAGAAAATGCTGATGGAGACAACATGGATCATATGGAGGATCCGGTTCTAGAGATCAACTTCCATCTACAAGAAAATGGACTAAAGCACACACACCTGATTTAATCATTGGAGATCCTGAAGCAGGTGTCAGAACTAGAACTGTAACTTCAAATGAATGTCTCTATCATTCCTTTATATCTCAGACTAAACCAAAGAAAATGGAAGAAGCTCTTCAAGATGCTGATTGGGTGCAAGCTGTAACGACCGAGAAATTACGCTTGTATTATATCATAATAAAGATAAATTATATGTATTATTATGTGATTAAATGTATTGAGTCATTAAACCCAAACTGCAATGTGTTACGTGTTGTCTGTTTTGATCCAAACGTGTTTTTGATATTTATTGAGTGTTTTATCGTAGGTTATATATTTTATATCAAAACCCATACAGCTCAAAACCATGTTTTAAAAGCCCGTTATTCAAACAAAATCATTGGCCCTATTTTGCCAAAAATGCCCTATACCATATCGCTATTTTGAACCCCTAGACGTTTTACAAATTTACCTTTTTCGCGAAAAATGACTTTTCCGGACCCCTTCGGGTACCAAAAACCCCACAAAAATCACATTTTTATTTTTATATGATCATGAAATTATCATATATCATTTTTCTTTGCATTTTTGTAATATTCACAATTTTTGGGAATTTTTAGCATTAATTTTATATTTATTGGATATTTAAAAATTCATTATTAATACCCAAAAATTTTAAAAATTGGGGCCAAATATTTTTATTAGGAGTGTAATTAACCCCTTAATTTTATTTAGGGGTATTATTTTCATAAATATAAATACCAGATTATGGTAAATTATTCAGTTAATAATAATAAAAAAATTCATAAAAATCAAGAAATTCCCCAATTCTCTGAAATTAGGGTTTGTTGGTGAAGAACAGGGCATAAATTCAATCGAGGATTTGAAGGTGATTCTGTTAACCAAATCGAACGTGTAAGTAGTCAAATTGAAGCCTGTTAGGTCACACACACACTGTAGAGGGGGTGAATACAGTGTATAGTACACTCAAATCGAACTTTAAGAACTTAAGTAACAGAAAACAATCTTTATTGAAACAATAAACTCTGTTACAGTATGGAACTGTTACCTCTCAGTGATGAACAAATATCACGAGAGCTGCTAGGGTTACAATGAATAATCTTCTCTAATAATGATAACACTTATAGTGTAAACCCTATGTCTGTGTTTATATACTACACAATTACAAGATAATCGCTAATTGATATGGAATATAATTCTGCTTCCTAAAATATATCAATCAGATATCTTTTCTTCCAAGTATTCCATTCTTCACGGAATTCCTTCTTCATGCATATCTCTTCTTATGTTTATCTCAATCTTCTTTCCTTTAATCAGCTACTGTCCTTATCTGATTGTCCTTCAGCACTTAAGTTCTGATATCTTTCTTCTGATGATTATCTCCTGATAACATAAGTACTAATATCCTCAAGTCCTGACTTCCAGTATAAGTACTGATCAATAGTTAAGTACTGATTTATCCTGTTCAGTAAGATCTGAAAGCTAAACATAAAACATATTAGCCATGACATTATCAAATATATCTAACAATCTCCCCCAACTTGTAAATTAACATAATATACAAGTTTAACAGATATTTGATGATGTCAAAAACATTAAGTACAAATGCATGAGAATTAGACTAGATAACTACAACTTACAGTCCTTAAAGCTTTTACCAATTTCAACTTCTGATAACAACTTCAGTCTGTATAAATATCAGAATTTAAGCAGTTGTAGATCTTCGACTTGGCTTCTTCATTTTTTGATCTCTCTGATGTCAGGAGTTGTTCTGAGATAGTTCTTCAACAAACATTTCTCAGCATATCTTAGTTCATCAATCATTCTCCTTTTAACATCTTTAAGCTCTGCAGTATCTTCACCAGTTTGAAAGATTGCAGCTCTGAGATCATTGATCTTTGCTTTTCTCAACTCCTGATCTAGTCTTATGACATAAGCTTTGTCAGACTCTAGATTGAATTCAAGTCCCTTAATACCAAGATACGTTCTGATCTGTGCAGTATTAGGCTTCATATCAACAATATCATCATTGTGATCTCTGTACTTTGGAACATATATGCTGTCAGACTTAACAGAATAAAGCCTTTTCTGTCTCTGAATCTGTTCTTTTAAGTAGTTTGCAGCAGTCCCTGTTATTCTGTCATCCACTTGAAGTAAGAAAAGTACATGCTCCAATTCTTCAAAATACTTCAATGGAATGGCATTTTGTCTTATATGATAAACCCTACCATCTGTCATGAAATACAACATGATGTATTCTTTCAAGTAGGTATGGTAAACCATTTGTACAGATTCCAGTTGATTCAATCTCTCAGGAGTTGCTCCAATACCTGGTTCACTCAAGGAAGTTGGATCATTGGTAGTGTTGTGTACTCTTCTTTCATCAGCACTTCCCAATCCAGTTTTATCTCTAGCTTCCTTTCCAGTAACTACTCTTGCTTCAAAACCACTTACAGTAGTCTTCAAAGATTGAGTCTGTTTTGCTTTAGTGAATCCTGGTAGGAGTGTCTTTGATCTATTTTCTGATATCAAGTTAACTTGAGCTCTGTCAGAGGTTACTTGCTTCTTTTGAATATCAGAACTTACAATTTCTTGACTCTGAACAACTTGAGCCATGTTAGAGGTTGTTTTAAGAACTTTTCTTGAAGTCAGAGCAAGATCATCTTTTTCATCAGTAATTTCTTCTTCCTCAGGAGGTACATAAGCCTTGATAGGTTCACCAACCTTTTCTTTACCCTTGGATCTTGGATCTATCTGTGGTTGTGATCTAGCCAACGTTGCTTCAGTATGTGTCCTTTCTTTGATCACAATGCCTTTAATTTTTGGAAGTGACTTTTTACCAGAAGCTTCAGATTTAGATGTGACTTTCTCTGATTTAAGTCTGGCTTCTTCTTCCTTTAAACTTTCCAAGTCCATTCCTGGATTTTCTTGAAGAAATAACTGTCTTGACATTTCTTCATCAAGATCTAGAAGTTCATCAGAAATTATCCTTTTACCAGCAGCAGAACTTATTCTTTTCCCAGTATCAGAACTTGTCCTGTGACTAGCTTGTCTTGATGTGAATCTTCTACCTTGACTATGACCACTACCCATTCTAGAGTTTCCTTGGTCATCTTTTCCATCATCCTTTCCTTGCAGTGTCTTGTTAGTTTTGCATTTGGACTTAATTACCTTCTCCCCCTTTTTGGCATCAGCAGGTAGTAAAAGAGAGATAAGTAATTCCACTGAGGATTGGATTTCAGTAAGTTGCGATTGCTGAGAAACTTGATTTGTCAGAATGTCATCAATCTGAGCTTGTTGTTTCTCTTGAGTTTTCTCAATATAAGCAATCCTGTCAATGGTAGGTTGAAAGAACTTTTTCTTATCAATTTTCCAAATTTGTTCTTGTTTGATAAAGTTCTCCTGAATCTTGTGTAGCTCTGCATGAGTAGTTGAATGAAGACCTTGTAGATGTTTAGTACTCAATGCAGTGACTCTAAGCTGATTTTTAAAATCATCAAAATTTAACATTTCATCAGCTTTAGTCAAGTGCTCAGCAAGATGTAATGCATTTGGAACACATGAAACTGAGTTCCATTCCTTAGTCCACTCCTGACCTGCAGGAGTTTCACTCCAAGGTACTGGTGCATCCCTGATAACAAACTCCTTTACCAGTTCAGACTTAGGAAGAGTCGGTTGAGGAGTATGTCCTGAAGGACCTGCTTCATCAGCATCTACAGTTGGAGCAGCTTCACCAGTATCTCCAGCATTTGCAGCATCAGAACTTAAAGAATCAGTATCTTCTGATAAGACAACAGTGTGAGTAGCAATGGAGGCTTCAGCATCCTCTAATTGCTGATGTGATACTAAGTTCTGATCAACAGCCAAATCCTGATGCTCACCTAAAGTCTGATCATCAGCATCTTGATGCAAAGAAGGTGTTGTTGATAACTCTGGAGTTTGAACAACATCAGTAACAGGTGTTGTGAAAGGATTATTTGCTGTTGGAGCTTCTAAGAAAAGTATTTCAGGCACAACCAGGTTCTGAATATCAATTTCAGCACTTGTGCCTGGATCAACAAGTGACACAGATGGTGAGTTAGCCTTGTCAGATACAGCTTCCTGAGATGGAGTTGATGGAGAAGAAGTGACTGGAGCAAATTCCTTGTCTTGTGAGATCAGAGATTCCTGATCCCCTTCCTTAGCTGCTTCCTCTTCATCATCTGAAACTGGCCTTTGTGCCCTCTGTTTCTTGTACTTCTTGGTTGATTTGGATTCTTTGGGAGTTTCAGGAACAATCATTCGTCTAAGCCTTTTGAGAAGCTTAGAACCCCCAATATCAGAATCCTTCTGAGAAGTTGCTTTCTCAGCTTCATTTACCATAGGTTCTGAAGAAGAAATCTGTTCCTCAGAATCTGATTCATCTCTCAAAGTAATCCTCCTCCTCTTTTGAGGTGTTTGAGGAACAGTCTTTGTTCTCTTTGGCTTAGAGGATGTAGGCTTCACAGTAGGTGCTGAAGAAGAAGGTTGAGCAGTCTGTGAAGTGGAGAGATAGGATTTGAGATAAGTCCTGAGGGTAGGCTGAGATATACCCTGAGTGGTAGGGACTGAAAATGATGAATTTTGGTTATGGTGAGTTGGTTGAACATTGGAGTAAACAGATTGGTAAGTAGCAGGATCAGCATTTACCAGAATCTGTTTCACAAACTGAGGAATCCGTAATGGTCTCACCATTGATTTCTTTGTGTCAGCATTTATCAGGTCGTTAAAGTACCTTTTTGCAACCTTAAAAGGTGGGGTTTGAGTGCTGACTAACTGGGGTTCATCGGTACAATACGTATAAATAAGTTGACAGAATCGAGCAAAGTAAACAACAGTTCTATCCTCTGTCATCCTATCCCCAATAAAACCAATTAAAGCAGTTGCAAAATCAAAGTGAGTTTGATTGATAAGTGCATACCCGATGTGCTGACTCATTATTGGGATAGCATCAAAGTTTGAACACTTGTTGCCAAAAGCCTTGGTGATGCAATCGAAGAAGAAACTCCATTCTCTTCTGATATGAGCCCGTTTCAATTGTCCTAGTTTCATCAGACTCTTTTCATATCCCAAATCAGTCATTAACTCCCGAAGTTCTGATTCCTCTGTTATAGAGAAAGTACAATCTTCTGGAAGATGTAATGCTCTTCGTACTGTACCAGGAGTGACTACATAGGATGAATCAACCACTTGGAAGATAATACTGGGAGTTCCTCGTTTACCACCATCATCAAAAACTCCAGTCCTCCAGAACCTCAGAACTTGTTGACTTGAAAATAATTCAGGCTGAGTTAGGGCGTACCCAACCTCACTATGTGCAAGAAGATCTTGCACAAAGTGCAATTCAGATGGTGGAGCTTCAGTGTGATCAAGAACTGCAGCATAGTTGTTTGGAACAAACTTAGCTCCATCAATGATTAAATCCTTTGGTGCCATGTGAAAAAATATTGAGATTCAAGTATGCCTGTTAGGTCTTTGAGATAATGTTTGTATGAAAACAACGGAAAAAGTAAAGTGAAGGAGAGTAAAAGTAAGAAGAGAGATAAAAGATGAAGAAATTAAAAAGATTAAAGAAATCTTCTCTCTGCTGTACTTATACAAAAGAAATATTACCGTTGGACACCTGTCAGACATGCAGTAATAACGGATAGTTACCGGGCTCGAGAAAACAGTAATCATTACTTACCCATTTGCCGAGTTTCAAGGAAAAACTGTTCCATTTATCAAGGGAAACAATTTTAATTCAAAATTTAACCCGTTAGCACTGATTGAATTATTTTTCACTGCAACATTAATATTCTAAAAATAAATCATGTTAAAAATGACCGAGATAATTTCGATGAATAAGTGCTGACAGAGAATCAGAACTTAAATAAAAACAAAATTTAAATGGTCATCAGAATATCAATCAGGATTTATCAACCCAAGACAAATAACTCAGAGATCAAATCTTGAAGTAAAAATAATTTTCATTAATATATCAAGACAATACATTCATGAATTGGAAATTTACATCAGTACTTATACAAGATTTTCCCTAAGCTTCTAAATCTAACATCAACAGCCTTAGTCCTAGCGAAGAAGCCTGACAAAGCTGATGATGAAGAAAAACAGGAAGAAGACAAGATTAAGTCATCTTCCTCTTCCTATCTTTGACAAACAAGATGGCGAGTCGTATGATTTGCTCTTACTGACGGATACGATGAAGATGAAGGTCTCTTCGAACGGCCACCAGATCACGTTTGATAACCTCTGGAAATTGAATCCGGAGATTGTGAGGGATGTTGGTGATAGGGTAGGGAGTTGGAATTCCATTCAAAAAGACATGCACAGTCTCATCACCGTAATTGTAGAACCAGCCAAATTCAGCCATTTGTGATAGTAAATGAAAAACAAGACTGAATTTGTGATAAAAGTGTGATGAGAAGACTAATGTGAAGTGGCTGTTTATATAGGTAAGAGAATGCCAGGAGACGCAAAGATATTTAATGCTGACAGGTAGAGTTAAGTCTACCTCGTCTCCCCAGACTTGAAAAAAAAAGAACAGTCATTGGAAAGAGGAATCATGGTCTAGACCGCACAAGACACAAGAAACAGTGAACTATTCAAGTACGAATACCATTAATCCTAATCATAGTGACTATTAATCTTCCACTTCAACATATTCTAGTTCGAACTGAGACTGTTATCAAATTTTATTCACAGATAAGCCAAGTAAAGGATTAGACTGAGAAATCAGAACTTAGACCTATATCAGAACTTAACAGTCATCAGAACATAATTTCTTAACTCGAAAAAGGAATGCCCATCTTAGTAAATACTCATACAAGTTCTGAGTTATAGACTTCAGAACTTAATCATTAGAACATGTAACTAGAACTTGTCCTCAGAATTAGTGCAATGTGACACAATGACTGTTTATCTAAAATAACATAGACCACCACAGAAATTTTCATCATTCAGATGGAGTGATTAGTGTGTGCATTAAGCTAAATAACAGACAAAGAGTAAAGTCTGATTCACTTCAGTACATCTTAGAAATAAGGCATAACTAAAATTTTGCTAAAGAGCTGTCGTTGTCCTGAAACCTACTGATGAATGAGTTTATGCTTGAGTCCACCTCAATTGTTTTGTGCTAATTTTATGCATCTTTTGAAATCCTATTTACAGTGGCTTCTCAGTGTAAGCGAGTCACGACTGTTTATCAGAATTTATGCTATTATCAGAGTATTTCTCCAGTAATCATAGAGTGTGAAAAGTCACCAAGAAAATATTTTGCTTTTCTAATGCATATTTACTTAATACCAGCAATGCACTTGGGTCGTCCCTTCCACATTTTTACTCTAGATCTCAAAGGAGTACCTGATTTTATTCTTTGATCTTTTTGCTTTTTCTTTTGATAAGTGAGGTTTATCAGCACTTAGTACATTCAGCAGTTTTACTAGTATCAGAACTTAACAGATGAGTAGCATTATTCTAATTTGTGATTTAGTAATAAGATATACAAAGTAAACTTAACTAAGCTCAATTATCAGAATTTGCTAGTGTCATAAGATTTCCACTGAAATAATTACTTCTTACATGGAATCATTTGTTTATTGAAGACTACTAGGTCAGTATCTAGCACAGTTATCCTCATAGGATTGAATAGGTACTAGAACAGACATATCACTTATCAGAGTTTAGAAACATATATCAGACAACAGTCAGTACTTAAAGACATTTATCAATTAAGCACAGAATACACAATGAGATTAATTCTGTAAATACTGAGCATAAAGTCTGATAACACAGAACAAGTCTAAGCAGATTTAGAGAAAGAACCTGAAACCATTCCAAGTTCATTTACCAATCTTGTAAAAGTAGCTTCACACAGTGGTTTTGTGAAGATATCTGCCAGTTGTTGATCTGTGGGAACAAAATACAATTCCACTGTACCTTCATCCATATGTTCCCTGATGAAGTGGTACCTGATGCTGATGTGCTTTGTCATAGAGTGTTGAACTGGATTACCTGTCATAGCAATAGCACTTTGATTATCACAGTAAATAGGGATTTTGAAATATGTTAACCCATAATCCAGTAACTGATTCTTCATCCAAAGAATCTGTGCACAACAGCTTCCTGCAGCAATATACTCTGCTTCTGCAGTTGATGTGGAAATTGACTTTTGTTTCTTGCTGTACCAAGAAACCAATCTGCCTCCAAGAAATTGGCAGCTTCCACTTGTGTTTTTCCTGTCAATTTTGCACCCTGCAAAATCTGCATCTGAGTAACCTATTAGTTTAAAATCTGATTCTCTAGGATACCATAATCCCAGAGCAGCTGTTCCTTTAAGATACTTAAAAATTCTTTTTACAGCTGTTAAGTGAGGTTCTCTTGGATCTGCTTGAAATCTTGCACAAAGATAGGTAGCATACATGATATCAGGTCTACTAGCAGTTAGATAGAGTAGAGAGCCAATCATACCTCTGTAGTCAATAATATCTACTGATTTACCGGTATCCTTATCCAGTTTTGTAGCAGTGGCCATTGGAGTGGATGCACTTGAACAATCTTACATTCCAAATTTCTTCAGCAAGTTTCTGGTGTACTTGGTTTGACAAATAAAAGTGCCTTCCTCATTCTGCTTGACTTGAAGGCCCAGAAAATAGCTATGTTCCCCCATCATACTCATCTGATATCTTGACTGCATTAGTTTGGCAAACTTCTTGCAAAGTTTGTCATTTGTAGATCCAAAAATGATATCATCAACATAAATCTGGACCAGAAGTAAGTCATTTCCATGGTTGAGGTAGAACAGTGTTTTGTCTATTGTCCCTCTATTGAATCCACTTTCCAGAAGAAACTGAGCTATAGTCTCATACCATGCTCTAGGAGCTTGCTTAAGTCCATAAAGTACTTTATCAAGCCTGTAGACATAATCTGGATGTTTGGTATCTACAAAACCTGGAGGTTGTTCAACATATACCTCTTCCTCCAATTCTCCATTGAGAAAAGCACTTTTCACATCCATTTGAAAGACAGTAAACTTTTTGTGAGCAGCATAAGCCAAAAATATCCTTATGGCTTCTAACCTAGCAACTAGTGCAAATGTTTCATCATAATCAATTCCCTCCTGTTGAGAATATCCTTTTGCAACCAGCCTTGCCTTATTCCTTGTAATTATGCCATCACTGTCAGTTTTGTTTCTGAATACCCACTTTGTACCAACAACAGATCTATTCTTTGGTCTTGGCACTAGGGTCCAGACTTTGTTTCTTTCAAATTCATTCAACTCTTCCTGCATTGCTTGCACCCAATCAGCATCTTGAAGAGCTTCTTCCACTTTCTTTGGCTCAGTCTGAGAGAGAAAAGAATTGTAAAGACATTCATTTGAAGTACCTGTTCTAGTTTTGACACCTGCATCAGGATTTCCAATTATCAAATCAGGTGTATGTGATTTTGTCCACTTCCTTGCAGATGGAAGGTTTTCTCTAGAACTGGATGCTCCCCCATGATCCATGCTATCTTCATTTTCATTTTCTGATGCTCCCCCTGAAACTATGCTCTTTGAGTTGGATTCTTCAGTATTTAGATTTTCAGCACTATCAGAACTTGGCTTATCAGAACTTGACGAATCAGAACTTGAAGAGCCAGATGCATGTTCTGATGTTTCTTGAGATGTGGTAGGATCTTGAGTATGCTCCCCCTGCATAGGTGCATCTTCCTTTGACGTAGTCACCACAATTTCAATAACATCAGAGTTTAATCCATCAGAGTTTACAGTATCAGGACTTAGACTGTCAGGATTTTCAGTATCAGAATTTGAGTCTTCATTTTCAAATCTCAGCTGATCATGGTCAATAAAATCTTCAAGACCAGTAATCTTCTTGTCATCAAAAGAGACATTGATAGATTCCATGACCACTTTTGTTCTCAAATTATAGACTCTGAAGGCTTTTGTGGAAAGTGGATATCCAACAAAGATTCCTTCATCAGTTTTTAGATCAAACTTTGATAGCTGTTCAGGATGAGTCTTGAGAACAAAACACTTGCATCCAAATACATGAAAATATTTTAGATTTGGCTTCTTTTTCTTCACCATCTCATATGGTGTTTTTCCATGCTTGTTAATGAGTGTTACATTTTGAGTAAAACAAGTAGTCTGCACAGCTTCAGCCCAGAAATAGGTTGGAAGCTTTGCTTCTTCAAGCATTGTATGTGCAGCTTCAATGAGAGTTCTATTCTTCCTTTCAACAACTCCATTTTGCTGTGGAGTTCCAGGAGCAGAAAATTCCTGCTTTATTCCATGGCTTTTGCAGAACTCTTCCATTATCAAATTCTTGAACTCAGTGCCATTATCACTCCTTAAAATTTTCACAGAATCTTTGACCATTTTATCCAGCTGTTTGACATGATCAATCAAGATAGATGCAGTTTCACTTTTTGTGTGCAAGAAATACACCCATGTGTATCTGGTGAACTCATCCACTATGACCAACGCATACTTCTTCTTTGCAATAGACATGACATTTACTGGACCAAATAGATCAACATGTATTAGATGATAAGGCTCAAGAATTGATGATTCAGTCTTGCTCTTGAATGAAGATTTTCTTTGTTTGGCTTTCTGACATGAATCACAAAGACCATCAGGAGCAAATACTGTGTTTGGCAATCCTCTCACAAGATCTTTCTTGACCAGTTCATTTATATTGTTGAAATTTAAATGAGAGAGTTTCTTATGCCAATTCCAGCTTTCTTCAATTGATGCTCTACTCATCAGACAGATTGCAGAACCATCAGTACTTGTTGAAAGCTTAGCTTCATAAATGTTACCACGCCTGTATCCTTTCAGAACAACTTTGCCTTTAGATTTACTCACTATTTCACAGTGTTCTTCAAAGAAATCAACATGATAACCTCTGTCACAGATTTGACTTATACTCAGTAGGTTGTGTTTAAGTCCTGAGACCAGAGCTACTTGTTTAATTATGACATTTCCAAGATTGATATTGCCATATCCCAATGTTTTTCCAATGTTGCCATCTCCATAAGAAACACTTGGGCCAGTTTTCTCCACAAAGTCTGATAGCAGGGCCTTATTTCCAGTCATATGTCCTGAACATCCACTGTCCAGAACTAGAATATTTTTCCTGTTGCCCTGCAATCACAAAGACCACTAATTATTAGTTTTAAGGACCCAGACTTGCTTGGATCCTTTGGCCTTATTAAGTTTGTTAACATTTGCAGCGGATTTAGCATCAGAGTTTATGTTAACATTTTTCTTATCAGAACTTACACTATCAGACTTTGAATCAGAATTTACACTAGAAGGAACAATGGAAACTTTCTTCAAAGAAGGTTTTATTTGATAATAATCATAGTACAAACTATGATATTCCTTACAAGTATAAATGGAATGCCATAAACTACCACAATGAAAACAGGGATTTTGTGGTTTGTATCTAACAGACTGACTCTTAACTCCTGATTTTGAAGGTAAGGAGTTAATATTCTTATTCTTCCTGCAAAAAGAAGCCAGATGGTTAGAACTTCCACAGTTATGACATGTTTTCCTAGGAGCATCAGGAGCAGGTTTATAATCATTGCTTTTATTCACACCTTCCTTTCCATTCCTATTTTTCCTAGGTGATTTTACCTTGTTTGCATTCTTAACATCTTTCAGCTTATGTTTAAGCTGCTTCTTTGTCATTAAGCCTATGTTTACTTCAGCTGTCTTTTCCTGTTTTAGTTTGTCAGAAGTTAATTCCTCTTTAACTTCTGATTTCTCATTTTCAGACTTAACAGTTACAAACTTAACAGGTTTAAACTTTGGCTTTTGCTTAACAACAGGCTTAATTTCTTCAGTTCCTTTATCATTCTTATCTTCTCCATAACCTAAGCCCTCTTTCCAGTTTCCACTACTTAGCAAATTTTGAGTTGTTTTGCCAGAGTTAGTCCAAGTCCTGATAATCTCTCTTTCCTTTTCTAACTCAGTTTTTAGAGATTCATTTAATTTCAGCACTTCATTCCTAACATAAAAAAGCATCATCTCTATCCTTCTGAGTTTGATGGAACATGACTAACTCTTTTTCTAAGAAATCATTCCTTTTCTTAAATGCAAGATTTTCAGAAGTTAATCTTTCACATGTTAAAGTTTGATCTCTATAGCTAACAAACATGGTTTTAAGATATCTTCTCAACTCATTAATATCATCAGTATGAAAAGCATAAGTAGTCTGAGGTACCTTTGTTTCAGCAGCTTCAGAACTGCTCTCAGCACTTTCTTTATTAGCATTTGCCATCAATGCATAGTTCTCCTCACTTTCAGAGTCTGAGGTGTCTGTCCAGCTTTTCTGCTTTGTGACAAGAGCCTTGCCTTTGTCACCCTTTACCTTCTTGTAGTCAGGAGATATGTGGTCTTTCTCACCACAGTTATAGCATTTAACATTGGTATAATCTCATCTGTCAGACTTTCCTCCTCTGCCTTCAGATCTTCTGAAATTCTTCTTATCAGAACTTATGCCTTTCCTGGAAAATTTCTTTCCCTTCCTGAACTTCCTGTATGCAATCTTTGTGATTCCTTTCACCATAAGAGCACACAGCTTCATCATCTCCTCATCAGCATCAGTCTCAGGCAAGCTTTCAGAATCTGAGTCATCATTACTCTCAGAACTTGATGACTCAGTATCAGACTTTATGAAAAGAGCTTTACCCTTGTCTTTCTTTGAGGAAGCTGCTTTGGGGAATTCTTCTTCAGCCTTAAGAGCAACTGTCCTTGACTTTCCTCCTTTCCTCTTGCTTCTTTGTTCCATCTCCAGCTCATGAGTCTTGAGCATTCCATAGATTTCATCAAGAGTTGTTTCATCAAGATTGTAGTTGTCTCTTGTTGTCGTTGCCTTCAAATCCCAGCATTCAGGCAGAGCTAACAGGAACTTAAGGTTTGAATCTTCAAGATCATACTCTTTATCAACCAATGACAAATCATTCAAAAGTTTGACAAATCTATCATATAAATCATTCAATAACTCATTAGTCTTTGAGTCAAAGTGTTCATACTATTGAGTGAGTATTGTCTTCCTGTTCTTCTTAATTGTGTCAGTTCCCTGACACCTTGTTTCCAGAACATCCCATATCTCCTTAGCAGTCTTGCAGTTGATTACCCTGTTTGACATTACATTATCAATGGCACTATGCAGTAAGTGTCGTACCTTAGCATCCTTAGCAATTGATGCTATGTCCTCAGCAGTATAATCACTCTTCTCCTTTGGTACGGTCTTTGCTGCTTCACCTGTAACTGCAACAACCAGTTTGGTTGGTTTGTGAGGACCTTCCTTGATTCTATCAAGGTATTCTGGATCTGTTGCTTCCAGGAACATGGTCATCCTTACCTTCCATATGGGATATTCAGATGGTCTCAGTATGGGGACTCTGATGGTCTCATACCGACTCTGAATTTGTGTCTTTGGTGGTTCCTCAGTTGTGGTAGGCTTAGTTGGAGTTTCTGTGTCCGACATGATTGTGTTTGGATCTTTAACTGTATGTGTGTTAACAGAGTAGATCTGATACCAATTGTTAGGTCACACACACACTGTAGAGGGGGTGAATACAGTGTATAGTACACTCAAATCGAACTTTAAGAACTTAAGTAACAGAAAACAAGCTTTATTGAAACAATAAACTCTGTTACAGTATGGAACTGTTACCTCTCAGTGATGAACAAATATCACGAGAGCTGCTAGGGTTACAATGAATAATCTTCTCTAATAATGATAACACTTATAGTGTAAACCCTATGTCTGTGTTTATATACTACACAGTTACAAGATAATCGCTAATTGATATGGAATATAATTCTGCTTCCTAAAATATATCAATTAGATATCTTTTCTTCCAAGTATTCCATTCTTCACGGAATTCCTTCTTCATGCATATCTCTTCTTATGTTTATCTCAATCTTCTTTCCTTTAATCAGCTATTGTCCTTATCTGATTGTCCTTCAGCACTTAAGTTCTGATATCTTTCTTCTGATGATTATCTCCTGATAACATAAGTACTGATATCCTTAAGTCCTGACTTCCAGTATAAGTACTGATCAATAGTTAAGTACTGATTTATCCTGTTCAGTAAGATCTGAAAGCTAAACATAAAACACATTAGCCATGAAATTATCAAATATATCTAACAAAGCCTGTGATTCATAGTTTCTGATTATGTAAACGTTTTTGTTGTTGGATTCCTTGATTTTAATTTCGTATTTTCGGTTTTAAACTTTGAATTCGGGTTTTGATTTTGGTTAGTTGTTAGAAGATTTTGATGTTGTAGTTGTGTAGCTCGTTGAATCCTCGTTCGAACGGCATCGGTTTTGTGGTTGTTGGGTTCTGTTTTCGCGTCGCCGGAAACGGCGCCGCCATCGCCGCTGTTGTTGCTGGTTCAGGTGACGGGGACGGCCGGGAACGAAGGCTGAGGAAGGAGGAAGGTGGGGGAAGCAGTTGTGGTGTTGCTATTGACTGGAAACGTGAAGAAACGACGGGAATATTGTGGTTTCACATCTGGAATCGTGGCCGGAACCTGGGTTCGTCGCCAGATTTTAGAACCGGCCGGCGACCCGGTTCGTTCCTCGCGACCCGGGGTCGACCCGGTTTCCAACCCGGTTTCGACCCGGGTTTGATCCTGAAAACCCTAACCCTGAAACCTATTATGTGTTTCTGATATTTTTAATATTTATTCTATTTTCTAAAATCAAAAAATCAGTTTTAATTCTAATAATTAATTAAAAATCAGTTTTAAATTCTGAAAAATAGTATAATTAATTTCTAAATTATTTTATTAATTTAGAATTTAGAATTTAATTATTTAATTATTTATCTAATTATTTATTAGTTATCTAATTAATTAATAATTAGGTAATTAATTAATAATTAGGTAATTAATAAATAAGGATTAAATAATATGATTAATAATTCGATAATTAGTTAATATTACGAGTAACTCGTATTCATACGAGTAGTGATTCGATAATGAGAATTATTATTCGAGCGATAATTATTCGAAGAATGCCGTAATAATTGTTCGAAGCGTATAATTAAATACAATTAATCAATTGATTAATTAATCGTATAGGTACAGTAATAATATAATAGTTCGATAGTATTCGAGAATAGCGAGTACTCGTATTTATACGAGTAGTTAATCGTTGAGTTAGATTATAATTCGTGTAATTAGTGTTTATTCGATAAATAGCGTATCAGTTAATTGTATCGATTGATTATTTGTAAATAATCGATCTGATCGAGTAAGTATTATTAATTTGTAAATAATTGTAATAAATACTAATTAATCCTAATAATTAGGGAATAATTATTTTAAAATAAAATACTTATTAGTTAATTATTTAAAAATATAATTAAAGATTATTTAATTATGATTAATTATTTATAATTATTTATTAATTAATTAAATCTTGTTTAATTCATAATAATTAAACCGTTAGTCCGATTTGAGCGAAACGAAGACCCCTAGACTCAGAAAAATGAAACGAATCCAATAAAAATAATTGTAAGTTATAATTTCTTCCGGAAGAGAGTGGTCTTGTGATAATTAATTGTTCGTAAGCCCTATTAGGAGTAGAATCGAGTCAAATAAATCCTGAAAAATTGCAATAAAATCAGATAGGGCTAGTTAATGCAGATATGAGTCTAGAATCGATTCCAAAAATATTTATAAGTCCAAAAATTAATTATGTGCTTTATGTGCTATGTGCTTTACGTGGTTATGTGAACCTTACGTGCTATATAATTATATGTGTCTATATGCGAGTCAGATAGAAATGCATGGGTAGACTGATAAGGTTACGTGGTATCAATTCGAGATACACGTATATAGTAAGTTATCTAAATGACTATCTTTCTATGATTGGTTCAGTGTCAACAAGGCAGAGCAAGCTAGAGACAGAAGGCGGTGAATTGAACCAGGTTAAGTACGCGCAAAGAAAGTTTTCCCCTATTCTAAATTCAGAATAATGAATTATATCTCATTTTCCCATATCAGTTATCTTTGATAATTTTTGTTCATATACACTGTTACACAATTATTGAATCTTGTTTCTATTTCACTTTGATTCTTGATTCATCCCAATTTATTGAATCCTTTATTCGTATTCCTATACTTTTACCCTTGTTACATATACTTTGATATATCCTGGTATTGGGATACATCAAAAGCATTCCGATTGTTCTGGATGCTAAGCTTTGGACTGGATGGTTACGATGCGGACTGGGTTTTACCCAGACTTTTAATTAATAGGCCATAGTTGCCTGAGTACTCCTTATATTGGTTGGGTCTATGCAGTTGGGTATTGATCCGCACTGTATCCTGACTGATCATCAGGTTATAGTGCATATGTTAGTTCTTGTTTCCAGTCTTATTCATTTGGAACTCGCCAGTGTTGGCAAATTATTATCCTATACATATACAGATGGTTGTTCAAACCAACAGCTTATTGGTTCACTTATTTCTCTCTCTTTATACTATATATATATTGTTGCAGGCTTGTTGAGCAATTTTGGCTCATCCCTTTTTATTGTTATTCCTATTGTTTTACAGTTAAGGTAGAGAATGAAACCCATCAGAACCCGCGTAGTCAAGAAGCGAGTCAAGCAGCGGGACCCTCTTATACCAAGAGTGTTCCTTCCTATTCCCGAAGAGAGCTTTGAGTTACCAGATCAGGTGTAACAGGATAAGTAGTAATGTTGGGTTGAATAAAAGTTTTGTGTGGTTTGAATAAAAGTTATGTGGTGAGAATGTAGATAAAATAAAGTTTTATAACAAAGAGAGTTCTTGAGACAAATTGTTTTTATTTGGGTTTGTAATAAAGTTAGTGTGTTGTTCTTGTTTTTAACTCTTAACCTTAAAAAATCCTGAGTAGCAGTAGTTCGGGGTAATTATCATATTTATATTCCGCTTGTGCAGGTTTAGTTTGTAGTTGTTATTAATAATGCCCCAAATCTATACCCTGAATTTGGAGGGTGTTATAGTTGGCATCAGAGCTTAAGTTTTGACCCTTGAAAATAAGAACGTTAGGATTATGATAAGATAGGAAGATCAGATAGGATAAAAGTAAGATTGTTAGGATTGTTTGTTTATGTGATTAGAAGTTATGAGTTTTAGGATTGTGATTTGATTGTTTTTGTGTTATTATTGTTATGTATATTAGATGGCTTCTTTATCATCATCTACGGAGCGGACCGAGACAGATCCAGTGGTTGCACCGGTAGTGGCTCCAGTTTTAGAGCAGATCTTTCTTCCATTACCACCACCTCCACCATTGCCACCTGGACCAGCACCAGGGATACCATTTCCCCCCAGAGGTACCAGGTTTTGCAGATTATTTTCCATATTTTGAGCCAGAGATACCAGATTTTCCACCACTAGAGTTCCCGATGTTCGATATTCCTGACATGACTGATCTTCCGCAGTGGGAGGATGTAGAGCCCCAGATTCCTATGCCACCAGTCGAGATTCCAGAGATTCCACCGATGGAGCCTGAGGCAGAGCCACCAGTGTATGCACCTATGGAGCAGCCTATCTTATTTCCTGCCCCTTTAGTTATCTATGCCCATGTTCTTGGGGTATATCAGTTTCCACAGCCGGAGTTCATGGACGAGGTAGTAGTAGATAGACCATTACCTTCTCGAGGTTCCCGCACGGATCTTCGTGAGCATCATACAGTTACATATCAGCATTTTCAGGCAGAGAGAGAGGAGAGGATTAGATGGCAGAACCAGTGTAGAGAGATCCTTGGATTGTTCGAGACCCGGGCGGATGGTCCCGTTCGAGCACTTCACCCAGACTATATATTGAGGGAGAGGCTACGTCAGATTCACAGAGTTAGTTCTCAGTAGCTTACTGATCTGAGGCAACAGGATATGAGTGCATAGGTAGCATACCGTAGGGCGATGGGACTTACTGAGGCAGTGTTAGAGGCATTTCAGGAGGAGCTGAGCCATGTGCCATCAGGATTCTGAGACTAGCAGACAGAGGAGTGTTGTATCTTGTATATTTTGTAGATAGAGGCAACATAGTATTGTATGACTAGTTTGTATGAGTGTAGCTACTAATTTTGACTGATAGTAGTAGCAATACGACTGACATATCATAGGCTTTTGTTTCAAGCATTGACACCTGCAGCTGGTGTCCTACCCATATATATAAGATGAACCTTTTCACGTTTTCTTTATTTTCCAGTCATTTAAGCATTTACATTTATTTCATTATTTTACCATTACATATTAAAAAAAATGTTATTTTATTTACAATCATGTTGTACCCTTTATGTTTTCAAAATTTTTTAAAAGTACTTTAAAAAGGATTTATTTACACATCACACTGTTTTATTCATTTATATATTTAATAAATTGTTTTTTCCCCATATCAACTGTTTTAACGATGTTTTAATATTATAAAGATTGTTTTCATTCCATAACACCTGTTTAGTATATTGTTATTAAGAGAACCCATTATTTTATTATCAGAAAGATGACACCCAAAAGAAAAGTACGACCCGACTCATCTAATGGAAATACCGAGGGCCAAAACAATAATAACCAAATGGATCAGATGTTTCATCTTATGCAACAGCAGATGCTGATGATGCAACAACAAATACAGCAGCAACAACAGCAGTTCCAACAACAGATGTTACAGCAAGCCGCTCATCCAGGACATCAAGTACCACCCGCAACACCTACAGTCACTTTCAAGCAATTTCAGGCGGTAAAGCCTCCGGAATTTTTTGGTTCCACAGATCCTACAAAGGCGAGAGCTTGGCTGAAGGAAATGGAAAAGACTTTTACGTTGGTGAAAGTTGAGGAAGAACAGAAGACGGATTTTGTCAGCTACTTTCTGAAAGGTGAAGCCAATTATTGGTGGGAATCGAAGAAAACTTTGGAAGGGGAAGGCGTGGTGACCTGGGATAGATTCACTGATCTTTTCCTGGAAAAATATTTCCCTCATTTTATGAAGAACCAGATGGAGATCAAGTTCCTGGAGCTAAAGCAAGATAACTTATCGGTAGCGGATTATGAGACCAAGTTCACTGAATTGGCCAGATTTGTTCCTGAGCAAGTGGATACGGATGAAAAGCGGGCCAAGAGATTCCAGCAGGGACTGAAGCCATGGATTCGTAGCAGGGTAGCTGTGTTTGAGCTGACGACCTATACGGCTATTGTTTAGAAGGCCATGATCATTGAAGGGGAGAGTGAAGCAGCTCAAAAAGAGAAGGGACCAGGAAATTTCCAGAACCGTTTCAACAGAAGGCCGGGATTTCAAGCCCGGGGAAAAGTAAATGCCAGGAGACCAGAACAAAATAACCAGAGGATGGGTGATCGACTTCCTGCCCCAACTCAGCAAAGACTTATCCGACCGCCTATAATTGATTGTAGAATATGTGGTAAAAAACATACGGGGATTTGTAACAAGCCCAATGTCACGTGTTTTAAGTGCAAGCAAAGGGGACACTACTCTGGGGAATGTCTGATAGGAAGAGCAGAGGTCACTTGTTTCCAGTGTGGAAGAAAATGACATATTGCCAAAGACTGCAGAGGAGTTGCAATGGCCGCTAGTATTCCAAGGGTTTTAGCATTACCTCCACCTCCACTACCACCACAAAATCAGCCCAGGGCGAGGACTTTCAACATGTCAATGAAGGAAGCAGTACAGAGTCCGAATATGGTTGCATGTACGCTCCCTGTGAATTCCGTAAATGCTCTAGTATTGATTGATTCAGGAGCTGCTAGATCTTTTATTTCTGAAGATTTTATTCCTAAGATAGACTGTGAAACCCAGTGGTTAGATGAAGTGCTAGTCATAAAATTAGCAAATGATGATCAAGTTACGGTAGATCGAGTATGCCCAGATTGTGATATTGAAATAGGGAGATGTCATTTCTCAGTTGATTTGATACCTTTCAGGTTAGGAGAGTTTGATGTTATTTTAGGAATGGATTGGCTAGCTAGTAATAATGCTTAGATTGATTGCGCAAATAAGAAAGTGAAATTGTAAACTGAAGAAAATAAAACGGTAATATTTAAAGGTGATAAGCAAAAGCAGAAATTACTAACAATGATGCAGACGAGACGATTGTTATACCAAGGATGTCAAGCCTATTTAGCCTACGTATTGGATACCAACAAAGAAAGTTCGAAAATTGAAGATATTCCTGTAGTTTGTGAGTTTCCCGATGTTTTTCCAGATGAACTTCCAGGACTTCCACCGGATCGAGAAATCGAGTTCACTATTGACTTGGCGCTAGGGACTGAACCAATTTCGAAAGCTCCATATCGAATGGCATCTGTTGAAATGAAGGAATTAGCAAAGTAGTTGCAAGAACTTCTCGACAAAGGAATTATAAGGCCAAGTGTATCCCCATGGGGCGCACCGGTATTCTTCGTGAAAAAGAAGGACGGTAGCATGCGATTGTGTATTGATTATCGTGAACTGAACAAGTTAACTATTAAGAATAAATATCCTTTACCTCTCATCGATGACTTATTTGATCAATTAAAAGGAGCAACATGGTTTTCGAAAATCGACTTACGATCAGGTTATCATCAGTTAAAGATCAAGGCAGAAGATATTCCAAAGACGGCGTTCAGAACGAGATACGGACATTATGAATTTCTTGTGATGGCTTTTGGATTGACAAATGCACCTGCAGCGTTTATGGATTTGATGAATCGAGTATTCAAGAAGTATCTGGATAAGTTTATCATTGTATTTATTGATGACATCTTAATTTATTCAAAGACGGAAGAAGAACATGCCACACACTTAAGAACGACACTGGAGATATTAAGAAAGGAGCAGCTTTATGCAAAATTTTCAAAATGTGAATTTTTGTTGAAGGAAGTGCAGTTTTTAGGACACATCATTAGTATTGAAGGAATTCAAGTGGACCCCGCAAAGATTGAAGCTATTTTAAATTAGGAAAGACCAAAGACGCCAACTAAAGTCAGAAGTATCTTGGGGTTAGCCGGTTATTACAGAAGTTTCGTTAAAGATTTTGCAAAGATAGCCACACCGTTGACGAAGTTGACGCGAAAGAATGAAAAGTTCGAATGGAACGAGAAATGTGAAGCAAGTTTCCAAGAATTGAAGAATCGACTAGTAACTGCACCTGTGCTTGTGTTACCTGATGATCAAGGAGACTTTGTCATATATAGTGACACTTCTTATCGAGGACTTGGATGTGTTTTGATGCAGCATGGCAACGTGATCGCATATGCTTCCAGATAGTTAAAACCACATGAACAGAAATATCCGACGCACGATCTCGAGCTAGCAGCAATTGTGTTCGCACTGAAGCTTTGGAGACATTATCTGTACGGTGAAAGATGTGAGATTTATACAGATCACAAAAGTTTGAAGTACATTTTTACCCAGAAGGAACTTAACATGCGACAATGACGTTGGCTAGAGTTAATTAAGGATTACGACGTTTCAATCAATTATCATCCATGCAAGGCCAATATAGTAACAGATGCGTTAAGTCGAAAGGAACGATTGAACCTGTTAACGTATTCAGAGGACTTAATCAAGGAATTCGATAAATTGGAGATTGAAGTTCGTGTACCAGAAAGTGCTACCGAAATGAATTACGCTATGACTTTTCAGCCAGAACTATTGGAGAAAATAAGAAGGTGTCAGGAAGAAGTAATGGACCAGGATATCGACAATTTAATAGGAGAAGAGATTACCAGTCAGAAGGATGCTAAAGGAATTTTTCGTGTTGCTTCAAGGATCTGGATACCTAACGTACCGGAATTAAAAGCGGAAATTTTACAAGATGCTCATAGTTCAAGATATTCAATTCATCCCGGAAGCACAAAGATGTACAGAGACTTGAAGGAAAACTTTTGGTGGCCGAATATGAAGAAAGAAATAGCGGAATGGGTCAGCAAGTGTTATACGTGCCAAAGAGTGAAAGCTGAACATCAACGCCCGAGCGAACTACTACAGCCACTAGATATTCCAGAATGGAAATGGGAACACTTAGCTATGGATTTTATAGCGGGACTTCCAAGGACGAAAGCAAATCACAATGCAATTTGGGTTATCATTGATCGATTGATGAAGTCAGCATATTTTCTTCCGACTAACGAAAGATTTTCACTGGACAAGTTAGTGCACTTATATCTCAAGGAAATCGTAATGCGTCATGGAGTACCCGTATCGATTGTATCGGATCGAGATCCCCGTTTCAATTCAAGATTTTGGAGACAATTCCAAGAATGTCTAGGAACGAAGTTGAACATGAGTACAGCTTATCATCCACAAACGGACGGGCAAAGCGAAAGGATAATTTAAACAATCGAAGTGGGAGAACGTAAAATTCTAGGTCCAGAACTGATTCAGCAGACCAAGGAAAAAGTAGAACTGATCCGCAAGCGACTTGAAGCGGCGCAGAATCGACAACGTAAATATGCCGATCAATCTAGAAAAGACATGGACTACCAGGAAGGGAACATGTACTAATAAAGGTATCACCATGGAAGGGACTCACCAGGTTTGGAAACAAAGGTAAATTGAAACCTCGCTATGTCGGACCATTTGAAATCTTGAAGAAAATTGGGAAGGTTGCGTACAAGTTAGCTTTACCACCTCATATGCAGCATATTCACAACGTATTTCATGTATCTATGCTTAAGAAATACAACCCTAATACAAGGCATGTTATAGAATATGAACCAATAGAACTTCAGGCAGATTTGTCGTATGTAGAACAACTGATAAGAATTCTAGATCGACAAGAGAGGATATTAAGAAATATGTATGTGTCATTAGTGAAAGTTTTGTGGAGAAACCCAGTGGTTGAAGAATCAACCTGGGAGCTCGAGAGTGAAATGTTAGGAAAGTATCCTCAGTTGTTTGCATAGTATGATTCTGAGGACAGAATCCTGTTAAGGGGGTGAGAATGTAACGACCGAGAAATTACGCTTGTGTTATATCATAATAAAGATAAATTATGTGTATTATTATGTGATTAAATGTGTTGAGTCATTAAACCCAAACTGCTATGTGTTACGTATTGTCTGTTTTGATCCAAACGTGTTTTGGATATTTATTGAGTGTTTTATCATAAGTTATATATTTTATATCAAAACCCGTACAGCTCAAAACCATGTTTTAAAAGCCCGTATTTCAAAAAAATCATTGGCCCTATTTTGCCAAAAATGTCCTATACCATATCGCTATTTTGAACCCCTAGACGTTTTACAAATTTACCTTTTTCGCAAAAAATGACTTTTCCGAACCCCTTCGGGTACCAAAACCCCCACAAAAATCACATTTTTATTTTTATATAATCATGAAATTATCATATATCATTTTTCTTTTATTTTTGTAATATTCACAATTTTTGGGAATTTTTAGCATTAATTTTGTATTTATTGGATATTTAAAAATTCATTATTAATAGCCAAAATTTTTAAAAATTGGGGCCAAATATTTTTATTAGGAGTGTAATTAGCCCCTTAATTTTATTTAGGGGTATTATTTTCATAAATATAAATACCAGATTTATTGTTAATTATTCAGTTAATAATAATAAAAAAATTCAGAAAAATCAAGAAATTCCCCAATTCTCTGAAATTAGGGTTTGTTGGTGAAGAACAGGGCAGAAATTCAATCGAGGATTTGATGGTGATTCTTTTAACCAAATCGAACGTGTTAGTAGTCAAATTGAAGCATGTGATTCGTAGTTCCTGATTATGTAAACGTTTTTGTTGTTGGATTCCTTGATTTTAATTTCGTATTTTCGGTTTTAAACTTCGAATTCGGGTTTTGATTTTGGTTAGTTGTTAGAAGATTTTGATGTTGTAGTTGTGTAGCTCGTTGAATCCTCGTTCGAACAGCATCGGTTTTGTGGTTGTTGGGTTCTGTTTTTGCGTCGCCGGAAACGGCACCGCCATCGCCGCTGTTGTTGATGGTTCAGGTGACGGGGACAGCCGGGAACGAAGGCTGAGGAAGGAGGAAGGTGGGGGAAGCAGTTGTGGTGTTGCTATTGACTGGGAACGTGAAGAAACGACGGGAATATTGTGGTTTCGCATCTGGAATCGTGGCCGGAACCTGGGTTCGTCGCCGGATTTTAGAACCGGCCGGCGACCCGGTTCGTTCTTCGCGACCCGGGGTCGACCCGGTTTCCAACCCGGTTTCGACCCGGGTTTGATCCTGAAAACCCTAACCCTAAAACCTGTTATGTGCTTCTGATATTTTTAATATTTATTCTATTTTCTAAAATCAGAAAATCAGTTTTAATAATTCTAATAATTAATTAAAAATCAGTTTTAAATTCTGAAAAATAGTATAATTAATTTCTAAATTATTTTATTAATTTAGAATTTAGAATTTAATTATTTAATTAATTATTTAATTATTTATCTAATTATTTATCTAATTATTTATTAGTTATCTAAATAATTAATAATTAGGTAATTAATTAATAATTAGGTAATTAATAAATAAGGATTAAATAATATGATTAATAATACGATAATTAGTTAATATTACGAGTAACTCGTATTCATACTAGTAGTGATTCGATAATGAGAATTATTATTCGACCGATAATTATTCGAAGAATGTCGTAATAATTGTTCGGAGCGTATAATTAAATACAATTAATCAATTGATTACGTAATTAAGGGTGAAAGCCCAAAATAACCAGATTTTATTGGGGAATGCCCAAAATACCCACGCTCAAAACAGGTGCCCAAAATAACCAGACAGATACGCATACAAGAAATGCGTGTACAATACACGCATACAACATATGCACATATTGTACAAATTTTATAGTTATGCGCATACACTATATGCGTATGCAAGCTATACGCAAACGAAATATGCGTATGCTCCTTGTGCCAGGTCAGCTCACAGGAAAATTTTGAAACTATACGCATTTGATGTATGCGTGTAAGACACACGCATATGCTGTATGCGTGTTCAAATGGTTATTTTGGGCACCTGTTTTGAGCGTGGGTATTTTGGGCAGCCACCTCTGAATTTTGGTTATTTTGGGCATTTTCTCATTAATTAATCGTATAGGTACAGTAATAATATAATAGTTCGATAATATTCGAGAATAGTGAGTAGCTCGTATTTATACGAGTAGTTAATCGTTGAGTTAGATTATAATTCGTGTAATTAGTGTTTATTCGATAAATAGCGTATCAATTAATTGTATCGATTGATTATTTGTAAATAATCGATCTGATCGAGTAAGTATTATTAATTTGTAAATAATTGTAATAAATAGTAATTAATCCTAATAATTAGGGATTAATTATTTTAAAATACAATACTTATTAGTTAATTATTTAAAAATATAATTAAAGATTATTTAATTATGATTAATTATTTATAATTAATTATTAATTAATTAAATCTTGTTTAATTCATAATAATTAAATCGTTAGTCCGATTTGAGCGAAACGAAGACCCCTAGACTCAGAAAAATGAAACGAATCCAATAAAAATAATTATAAGTTATAATCTCTTCCGGAAGAGAGTGGTCTTGTGATAATTAATTGTTCATAGGCCCTATTAGCGGTAGAATCGAGTCAAATAAATCCCGAAAAATTACAATAAAATCAGATAGGGCTAGTTAATGCAGATATGAGTCTAGAATCGATTCCAAAAATATTTATAAGTCCAAAAATTAATTATGTGCTTTATGTGCTATGTGTTTTACGTGGTTATGTGAACCTTACGTGCTATATAATTATATGTGTCTATATGCGAGTCAGATAGAAACGCATGGGTAGACTGATAAGGTTACGTGGTATCAATTCGAGATACACGTATATAGTAAGTTATCTAAACGACTATCTTTCTATGATTGGTTCAGTGTCAGCAAGGCAGAGCAAGCTAGAGACAGAAGGCGGTGAGTTGAACCAGGTTAAGTACGCGCAAGACAAGTTTTCCCCTATTCTAAATTCAGAATAGTGAATTATATCTCATTTTCCCATATCAGTTATCTTTGATAATTTTTGTTCATATACACTGTTACAGAATTATTGAATCTTGTTTTTATTTCACTTTGATTCTTGATTCCTCCCAATTTATTGAATCCTTTATTCGTATTCCTATACTTTTACCCTTGTTACATATACTTTGATATATCCTGGTACTGGGATACATCAAAAGCATTCTGATTGTTCCAGATGCTAAGCTTTGGACTGGATGGTTACGATGCGGACTGGGTTTTACCCAGACTTTTAATTAATAGGCCATAGTTTCCTGAGTACTCCTTATGTTGGTTGGGTCTATGTAGTTTGGTATAGATCCGTACTGTATCCTGACTGATCAGCACGTTATAGTGCATATGTTGATTCATGTTTCCAGTCTTGTTTATTTGGCACTCGCCAGTGTTGGCAAATTATTATCCTATACAGATACAGATGGTTATTCAAACCAACAGCTTATTGGTTCACTTATTTCTCTCTCTTTATACTATATATATTGTTGCAGGCTTGTTGAGCAATTTTGGCTCATCCCTTTTTATTGTTATTCCTATTGTTTTACAGTTAAGGTAGATAATGAAACCCATCAGAACCCGCGTAGTCAAGAAGCGAGTCAAGCAGCGGGACCCTCTTATACCAAGAGTGTTCCTTCCTATTCCCGAAGAGAGCTTTGAGTTACCAGATCAGGTGTAACAGGATAAGTAGTAATGTTAGGTTGAATAAAAGTTTTGTGTGGTTTGAATAAAAGTTGTGTGGTGAGAATGTAGATAGAATAAAGTTTTGTAACAAAGAGAGTTCTTGAGACAAATTGTTTTTATTTGGGTTTGTAATAAAGTTAGTGTGTTGTTCTTGTTTTCAACTCTTAACCTTAAAAGATCCTGAGTAGCAGTAGTTCGGGTAATTATCATATTTATATTCCGCTTGTGCAGGTTTAGTTTGTAGTTGTTATTAATAATGCCCCAAATCTATACCCCGGATTTGGAGTGTGTTATACAAGCAATGCAGGAAGAGTTAAATGAATTTGAAAGAAATAAAGTCTGGTCCCTAGTGCCAAGACCAAAGAACAGATCTGTTGTAGGCACAAAATGGGTATTGAAAACTAAAACTGACAGTGATGGCATAATTACAAGTAATAAAGCAAGACTGGTTGCTAAAGGCTACTCTCAACAAGAGGGTATTGATTATGATGAAACATTTGCACCAGTTGCTAGATTAGAAGCCATAAGGATCTTTTTGGCGTATGCTGCTCACAACAACTTTAAAGTCTTTCAAATGGATGTGAAAAGTGCTTTTCTTAATGGAGAATTGGAAGAAGAGGTATATGTTGAACAACCTCCAGGCTTTGTAGATCCTAAATTTCCCAATCATGTCTACATGCTTGACAAAACACTTTATGGCCTTAATCAAGCTCCAAGAGCATGGTATGAGACTTTAGCTCAATTCCTTCTGGAAAGTGGATTTCACAGAGGCACAATTGACAAGACTTTATTCTACCTCAACCATGGAAATGACTTACTTTTGGTACAAATATATGTTGATGATATCATATTTGATTCTACAATTTCCAAACTTTATGAGAAGTTTGCAAAGCTAATGCAGTCAAGATATCGAATAAGTATGATGGGAGAACTCAGCTATTTTCTGGGCCTTCAAGTCAATCAAAATGATGAAGGCACTTTTATCTGTCAATCCAAGTACACCAGAAATTTACAGAATAAATTTGGAATGCAAGATTGTTCAACTGCATCCACTCCCATGGCCACTGCAACCAAGTTAGACAAGGATACTGGTAAATTAGTAGATATTAACTACATAGGTATGATTGGCTCATTAATCTATGTAACTGCAAGTAAACCTGATATCATGTATGCTACCTGTCTTTGTGCAAGATTTCAGGCTGATCCAAGAGAACTTCACTTAATAGCTGTGAAAATAATTTTCAAGTACCTTAAGGGTACAGCTGATCTAGGATTGTGGTATCCTAGGGAATCAAATTTTAAGCTAATTGGTTACTCAGATGTAGATTTTGCAGGATGCAAAATAGACAGGAAAAACACTAGTGGAAGCTGCCAACTTCTTGGAGGCAGATTGGTTTCTTGGTTTAGCAAGAAACAGAAGTCAATTTCCACATCAACTGCAGAAGCAAAATATATTGCTGCAGGAAACTGTTGTGCAGAGATTCTTTGGATGAAGAATCAGTTACTGGATTATGGGTTAGAATTCTCTAAAATCCCTATTTACTGTGATAATCAAAGTGCAATTGCTATGACAGGTAATCCAGTTCAACACTCAATGATAAAGCACATCAGCATTATGTACCATTTTATATGGGAACATGTGGATGAAGGTACAATGGAATTGCATTTTATTCTAACAGATCAACAACTAGCAAATATCTTCACAAAACCCCTATGTGAAGCTACTTTTATAAGATTGGTAAATGAACTTGGAATGGTTTCAGATTCTTTCTCTAAATCTGCTTAGTTTTTGTTCTCATGCATCAGACTTTATGATCAGTGTTTACAGATTGTATTATCTATATGTAATCTGTGCTTAATTTGAAAATTCATTAAATGCTGACTGTTATCTAATTTGGATCTATATACTCTGATAAGTGTTTTGAATGTTCTGTGACTATTCAATCCAATGAGGATAACTGTGCTAGATGCTGACCTAGTAGTCTTTAACATACTAGAAATCCCATGTTTGAATTAGTTGTTTATATGGAAACTCATTAACACAAGCAGATTCTGACATTGAGCTTAGTCAAGTTTAATTTGTGTATCTTATTACTAAGTCACAAACTAGATTCTTGTTTCTTATCTGTCAAATTCTGATGTCAGTAAATCTTAAGAATAAATTAAGTGCCGATAAGCCTCACTTATCAAAAGAAAAGAAAAGAATAAAAGTCAGGTACTCCTTCGAGATATAGAGTAAATATATGGAAGGGAAGACCCAAGTGCATTGCTGGTATTAAGTAATATGCATTAGAAAAGCAAAAAAAATTCTTGGTGACTTTTCACACTCTATGATTACTGGAGAAATACTCTGATAACAGCATAAATTCTGATAAGCAGTCGTGACTCACTTACACTGAGAAGCCACTGTAAAAAGGAATTTTAATAGATGCATAAAATGAGCACAAACAGTTGAGGTGGACCTTGCATAAATTTGTTCTATAGTAGACATCATGACTGATGACAGATTTTAAGCATTTTTCTCAGTTATGCCTTATTTCTAAGATGTACTGAAGTTTATCAGACTTTAATCTTTATATAATATTTTGTTGAATACACACACACTTTCACTCCATATGAATGATGAAATTTACTGTGGTGATAAAGTTGTTGTTGACAAACAGTTAAGTGTGATTTGCATAAATTCCGAGGACAAGTTCTGATGGTTAAACTCTGAGGAAAACAAGTCAGTATTTGTATGAAGAATTACAGAACAAGATATTCATTTTTTTAGTACAGAAGCCATGTTCTGATGACTGTTAAACATCTGATATAAGTTAAATTATGATATTAAATCCTGATGGAATCCTTGATGCTTACGTGGCATTATTCTTTACTTGACTTATTTATGGTAAAATCTGAAACAGTCATATTTAAATCAGAATATATTTGGGTAAGATAAAAACAGTCCTAATCATTTTGGGTTAGTGGTAAACGTGTATGTCTTTAAAAACTGCACGTGCACGGTAATTATTGCCTATTTTACATGCCCATTAACTCCTGCTCTAACCGTTTATTGACTGTTCACACGTTGCCAGGTGTAAAGTGTATCCCATGCTTCAAAAATATAACTGTTAAGTGGAGAGAGTATATATATGGGAGTTAAAAGATTTTCTAATCTTTTACTTACTTTTTTATTCTTATCTCTTTTATTCCCTCTCTTTTTAATATTCTCTGAAGCGTTTTCTTTCAGGACTTTTAACAAACACTTTGCAAACACTGTCTTTCTCACCTAATTTCTTACACAAATGGCACCAAAAGACGTGATTTTCAATGGAGCTAAGTTTATTCCTAACAACTACTCTGCCATTCTTAGTAAGGCTGAAGCTCCATCGGAACTTCACTTCATTCATGATTTTCTCGCTAATTCTGATATTGGGTACACTCTGACCCAACCTGGTGCAGTCTCTGAAACTCAAGTGCTGGAGTTCTGGAGAAGTGGAGTATATGATGATGGTGGTGCTTAAGGGTCCCCAAGTATAATCTTTACAACTGGGGAGGATGAGCATGTCGTAACCTTGGCAACAGTATGCCAAGCACTTCAGTTGCCTGAAAACAGAGCCTATACAACTGTTGAGGAGCCCATTCTTCAAAATATGATGGCCAATCTGGGGTATGAAAAGACATTGGCAAAGCTGGGTCAATTGAAAAGACCTTACATAAGGAGGGAATGAAGTTTCTTCTTTGACTGTATCACCAAGGCTTTTGCCAATAAATGTTCTAACTTCGATGCAATCCCTATATCCAGTCAACAAATTGGGTATGCTCTCATTAATCAAACTGATTTTGATTATGCAAGTGTTGTTTTAGGTTTCATTGGGGATAGGATGACAGAAGATAGGAATACTGTCTATTTTGCTAGATTCTGTCAACTTATTTATAGTTTTTGTTGTGATGATAAGCCCCAATCAGCTAGTGAATTAATTCCATCATTCAGACTAGCTAAAAGAGCCTTTAATGACCTATTATCTACTGATAATAAGAAGGTTGTGTTAAGACCCCTCCGAGTTCCTTTATCTGTCAAACATGCCTTAATAACCTATGATTCAGTTAAATACACTGCACTATATCCTGATGTCCAATCATCAAAAACCTCAACCGTCAGCACCTACCACCTCTACACAAACACCTCAAACTTCTCAACCATCAGCACAAACAACCAGAACTTCATCTTCCAACCCTTCTAAGAGGACAGAGTCTGTTCTTCAACCTCCATAAAAGAGAAGGAAGATGATTCTCAGAGATGAGTCTAAGAGTGAAGAGGAAATAATTGAAGCACGGGTTCATGCATCTGAACCTGCGACAGATGTAGCTGAGAATGTTACTTCTCAGAAAGAAAAAGCAGCTCAAAGTTCTGATACTTTGAAAAGGAAGAAATCTTTAAGTTCTGTTGCTGCTGAAGCAACTCCTTCATTGGCAAGGATATTGAAGAAAATGAAGGCTAGGAGGTATTTGGATAAGGCTCCATCAGAAGATACTGAAGAAGATGAGGAAGGGGATTAGGAATCTCTGATCTCACAAGAACCAGTTATCATTGAAGCCCTTCCAGCTCAAGCCAAAGACACTGCTAATGGTACAGTTGTTACCCCTCCTGTCTCTCCTATTAAAGCTACAGATGATGCTAAAGAACAAACTGAAAATTCTGAAATAGATATTCATAATTTAAATATACCTAAAGTTCTTTATCTGGAAGCTCCATCTACATTAAAGACACCAGCTCTGAAGATAAATTCCGATCCTCAGAATTTAGATGATGTTATTCCTGAATCTCCAGTTGCCTCACACACTGTTGAGCTATCAGAATAACATGAGGCTTCCTCAAATTCTGATGACAGTGTTTCTGCTGAGCATCCAGTTCCTATTCAGGACAAGGAAGAATTGGTGAAGAAATTTGTTGAAAAGGAAGCACCTATTCCTTGGGAGGATACTCACAGAGGTGTTGAGTGGACCAAGAAGTGGAATGAATTAGATTTTCTTCCATGTTCTAAAGTTCTGACAGAGCATATTGAAAAAGCTGACGAGTTGCTCACAAATGCTGATTTTAAGACACAACTCAAGATCACAGCTCTGTCTACAAGACATCTTCAAGGTCTACATACTTCTACTCATGAAAAGGTTGATACACTCAGAGAAAAAGCTGATAAGCTCGATCTACAGCTCAAGCTTGATAATAACAGGTATATCAGACCTATTTCTGAAAAAGTTGAAGCCATTGAGAAAACTCAAGAGGAGCAACAAGCCCAAATTGCTGAGGTCCTGGCTAATCAAGCTTCTCAGAAAGCTCAATTGGATGAAATCCAATCTTTAGTTGAACTTCTTCTTTCTCTCTTAATTCCTGATGATGCCAAAAAGGGGGAGAAGGTAGTTAAGTCCAAATGCTCACCGACTTATGAACTGAAGAAAAAGGATGATAAAGGTGATGACCAGGGAAACTCTGAAAAGAGCAGAGGTCAAAGAAAAGTTCAAGGAAAATCTTCTATTCAGAACAAGTCAAGTTCTAATGTTGTGAATGCTCAAAGACTGAAGTCAAGTGCTGATAAACAAAGTCTGATGTCAAGTTCTGATATTCTGATTCAGTCAGGATCTGAAGACTCTCAGAAGTTTTTGCAAACTCTGAAGTTAAAGGGGAAGTAGACTACTGTTTATTACAAAGATCCTAAAATTCAAACACTTGATGAGGAGATAGCTAGAAGATTATTTCTAAAACACAATCCAGGAATGGATTTAGAAGCTCTCAATGTGGAAGAAGCTAGATTTGCAACTGAGAAGACAAATCTTAAGTCTAAAGCTTCTGATGCAAAGAAACCTCCAAGGCCTAAGGAAAAAGGTATTGTGATCAAGGAAAAGTCAAATTCTGAAACTTCAAAGTTCAAGACTAGATCACAGACTAAGAGTGATCCTAAAGACAAAGGGAAAGGAAAAGTTGATGAACCAACCAAGTCACTGGACTTGAAAACTTCTCAAGATCTGATTAAACCAGTGTACAAAATGGTTCAAGTAACTGATGATGATCTTGTTGAAGATGAAACTGTTCAAATTCTGAAAAGAAGAAAGATAATTGAAGAATCTAAAACAACCTATGACATTGCTCAAGTTGTTGTTCAGAATAAAGGACAGCAAGGTACAGAAGAAACAACAAATTCTGATCAAGCTATCAAGACATCAATTACTGATAATGCTCAAGTTGATTTGAAGAAAAATGACAATTGCTGATATGAAAAAGCTGTTATGGAAGAAAGCTACTCCAGTTGAACCAAAATCCAATCTCATGATTAATCAACTCGCTATATTTGGGTTGAGAGCCAAGCAACCTAGAGATAGAGCGGGATTAGTTCTGACGAAGAGAAGATTCAAATAGAAGTAGAGGTTACTCTAAGAGATCCTTTCTTGTTGACAGACAAACCATATGAACAAATCAAACAAAGGCACCTTGACAAGGTGTTGTCTGCTCAAATTGTGATAGATACTCATGACAAAGAGAATATAAAAGAGAAATTGATATTATTTCTCAATGATGGAAGGACTTATAGACTAGCTGATACTGATGTACTAAAGAAGTCTGTCAGAGAACTTCAACATATTCACTATCTTCTGGAAGTAAAATCTGATGTTACAAGAAGATGGTAAGAATACATTTTGAAGGCTATAAGAGATCTATTCAGAATCTCTGGTACAAAGACTTCTCATTATAGTCCAATGATTACTAAAGGTGATGGAAGAGAAATTCCTATGCTGAAGAATACTGCTAAGGTGGAAGTTATTCTGAAAGGAAGATGCTTATGTTATAATGAAAACTCTTCACATCCTAAGGTTATTAGACTTGGTGATGGACTTGAAAGAACATCCATTCAAGCTCTCAGAACAACCATTTATCAAATTGGTGATAGTAAATAAGAAGAATTGTTGCAGGTCAAAACACAGTTAGCTGAAGTTCTGAGGAAAGCTGAAGATAATCTGATAAATGATTTTGTTAAGAATCATTATGGATTCAGATTGATTTAGCGATGTTGGTAAAGCTAGATGCTTTGTAAGTTGTAGTTAATAGTCTTATTAAACTCTTATTGCATTTGAACTTAAATGTTTTTGACATCATCAAATCTATTAACTTGTACATTCTTGCATAATTTACAAGTTGGGGGAGATTGTTGGATATATTTGAGATGTCATGTCTGATATATTTTATGTTTAGTTTTCAGATCTTAATAAACAGGAAATATCAGTTCTTACTGGAATCAGGACTTACTGGAAGTCAGGACTTAAGGATATCAAGACTTAGATTATCAGAAGATAATATCAGAAGATGGATATCAGAACTTAAGTACTGGAGGACTAACAGTTAAGGAAGGAAGCTGATTTACAGGAAAGAAGATCGAGACTAATACAGAAGAAGATATGCATGGAAAGAGTTAGAGGACTAGAAGAATTATATAAGATATCTGATTGATATATTTTAGGAGATAAAATTATATTCCATATCAATTATAAGTTATCTTGTAACTGTGTGTCTATATAAACACAGACATAGGTTTACACTATATGTGTTACGATCATCGAGAAGATCATACATTGTAACCTAACAGCTCTCGTGATATTTGTTCATCACTGAGAGAGGACAGTTCCATTGTAACATAGTTTATTATATCGAATACATCTATTTTCTGTTATTTGTGTTCTAAATCGATTTAATTGTATTCTACACTGTATTCAACCCCCTTCTACAGTGTTGTGTGACCTAACATATACAAAGAATATCTTTAACATAAAAAAATTAAGACCGATTCTTCTCAGAAATAGATATAAATATGTGAATAAATAAACCAAAAATTGAAGCATGTGCATGAAACCACGACATTATAATAGTATCCATATAATAAATATTATAATGGTGTAACGGACTTTTTCTTGAAAATTGTCATTCTTTTAATTTCATATTGTGGTACATTGATAGTTAATTGTATACCTTTAAAGAACCATTCTCATCAAATGTCGAGTATTCCTTTAAAGAATCATTATCATCAAATATCGATTTTTTCGTTGAAAAATGATAAAGTAAATTAGGAGACAATGTGGTGCCCTCAATCTCAGGGTTAGGAAATGAGGACCCACACACCATTAAACTAACAACAATTATAACATAAACCTCGATTAAATATTAACAGGACCTAAATAGTATAAAGTTTGAGATAAGACTACAACTATCAACCAACAAATATAATTTACAACCCAAAATATTTATAAATTCAAATACAATCGATTCCGACATGGAACCGACAGATAACCCATTGTATCTTTTACAATCCTTCCCACTAAAACACTTGCTCATATATCCTGTAACCACTTGCTCTGGCATCTGGAAGCCTACGACGCAATAGGGGCCACCAGGTACACTCTTACGAGCGGTGCGCCTAAGTCTGACCATCTTCTTTGTTAACTGCCATTGTTAGATCAAAGCAAATATATGAGCAAAGAAGCTCAACAAGTAACTATATAAACAATTCTAAAATTTAATACCATTTATCAATAGCAGTATCTGAGGCATTCTACTTTTAAAAATTTAGGTGGCAGATTTCTATCTCTGGCTATGTAAGGGTTATGAAGAAAGATTTGGGCTTTCAGGAATCAAGGCTCAGGATAGGGTGAAAGCCGACATTCATCACAAATCATTAGCAGGACTTTAAAGTGTTTCTCAACAGAAGGAAACTATAAATCAAACTTTAAAACTTATCATCAATGTAAGGAGACAGGGTTCACAACATTACAACCAAAAAGACTCGAGTTGTTCCATTTCATTTTACTTCATTTTTATAGAATAAGGAGCAAACTGCTCGAAGAATGTAAACATTTTCATCTTTATAGAATATAAGGGGACCCTTGATTGGAATATCTATCTTTTAATTATAATACGGGTGATCAGCCCGTACCGACCTCCATCTACTCGTTATGGTACCTATGGCATTATAGCCTTATATTGGACTAGACCCGCTAGCCTCTTACGTGACCAGACTAGTCCCATTTGCCTCGTACGTCTCTTATTCATACATCAGGAATTTATTTGGAAAACCTTTATGTTGGAAGAAATAAAGGAGTTGACTAAATTCATTTTAAACATTACTAAGAATGTGAAATCATTTGGACTCATTCAAGTCGAAAATCATTCTTAAGTTCAATTCAAGATTCGAAAGAAGTGAACGAATCAAAAGTTAACAAATGCCAATACCAAGGACCTTGATCAAATGATAAACAGGGTACACTAGCTTGGGAATCAAAATAGTTTTAACGATTAATACATTACAGGGTATATAGATTATCGAAGAATCTAGGTTTATCAAACTATTATGTCAGAAAGTTCATAAGGTATTCTTCGGGACAAGGAATCGTAAGGTTATCGAGGAACAGGTGTTAAAGTATTAAGGAATAGAAACAATAGGGTTACTATTAAAGTTCGTACGGGAATTGATAACAAGGTGTCAAGGAAACAATAACAGGGTTTCTCGGAAGCCAATAATAGGTTCATCATAAGGTTTGATAGAGCATTATAACCATTTCTACTTTATCATGGCATCAATAATATCCTCTCTATAATCAAATCAAAGAGAAGGCAGAGTTACTTGCCTTAAATCGCTTTCCTGCTTTACTGAAACTGAGCTACTGCCACCTAAGATTCCTTTCCCTTTTCTAGCCTGAATGCCTCCGCTATCCGAATCTACAATCCAAAATAGAAACCCCTAATTAGAAACTTATTTGATACTCGATGTTTCTCAGAACGTCTAACGATTACCCCTTATCACAATAACCCTTAAAACATATACTCGACCATATTCACATAGCACATATTACGGTATACTCGTATACTCCAAATTTACAAATAATCATCGAATCACATAGTACGACTCAACGATATCACATGTCATACCATACCTTAATACTCAAAACCCTAATTATACAACCTTATATCGGAACGACCCATTCCTTTCTTTTTAATCCTAAAATTCGAACCAAAATCACATAGTAAACCAAATAATTTCCTAATAACTCGACATACATTCACTTAATCTTACATGCAACTTTATATATAATATTTCACTTAATAATAATCATCTTGCAAGTTCAAATTCAAGCATACCCTACCGTTCAAACCAAAAACCACTTATTCGAGTCATTTTTTTTAAAAAAACTCGAACTTCACTACAACTTAAATTCAATAAATCATTTCATAACATTCATTTATCACAAAGACTCAAATCAAACAAGTTATTTGATCTACTTCCTTCTTAAAAACAAAGCACCATTCGACCCTAATTATTTAGACAACAAACAACTCCTAAAATCAATCATGCAAAGTTACCTTAAACTTAACTTAAATCAAATTCTAGCAAGATCACTTCTAAAACCATCTTCCTTTAAATAAAATTGAACCCAACTAACCAATAATCACTCAACACCAAAATAACTTATAAAAATTAACATTCAAACATTTTTCTTGACATGAAAAGCTAATTTCGCAAACACAACTCAATTCCAATCATATAAGAAGCATTCAAATCGTTTTCTTACAAAAACCGAAATTAAAATTAAGATATTCATACTAAGATTCTACATGCAAACATAAAGATCGAGTTTAAGGACTTTTAGAGCTCAGTTACGACATCATCACTCACCACCGGTTCACCGGAGTTCATCACCGGTGGCGGTGGCTCTCGGTGGTTCCCCTATTCGAGGGTATCCAACCAAAACCACCGATTTTCATACCAAACACATAGCAACCATCACATGCAACACTTAATCAGGCTGAAATCAGAAAAATTAAACTCATCCTTCAAGATAACCAAGAACCCGAATGGGTTTCTTTCTTCCTACAACAAAACACACACATGCAACCACATATACACATATATAAGTGAGAAGGAGGTTTGTTATAGGCTTGAGATGGATTTTTATCCAAGAATCATGAAGAAACAAGAAGAATTAATGGAGTTTGAAGAGAGAGAGATTATACCGAGAAAGAGAGAGAGAGTTCGGGAGTGAGAGAGGAGAAAGAGAGACGAGAGAGTTCGGTGGAGAAGAGAGGAAAAAGAGAAGGGAGGGGAGGGGAGTATATATAATGAATTTTCAGGGGTATAAAGGTCTTTTTCCGATTAGTTTCTAGAATTTTCTTTTTATTCTTCTTCTTAATTCAAAAATGAATTTGATTAATACATAACTCTCTCAGAATAGGTGAAAATGTCACTAATAACAATTTTAGAGTATAAGTCTTGAAATTAGCTTTCTAGAAATATTTTTAAAAATAATTTTTAAGCATACGGTTTATTTTTAATGAATTTTACAAGGTTACGCTCAAAATAGAAATATAACCCAATAAAAATAATTTTAAAATACACCGATTACGAAATAATTTCATCTATCATTTTTAGAAAGTCTCTAGGACTATTTCGAAGATAATAAAACATATTCCACACCTTGACCATACTCGGATAATTTTATAAAAATATATAAAGGTTCAATAGACTTTAATTAAATCAAATTAATCCCCTTAAAATCATTTAAAAATTTCCAAATCACATAATCATGTACCTTAACAGGCAACAACATAAACGCACATATCACGACTCGTAATGGAATATACTCAATCATAAAAATTTCCCTTTTTACTAATATTCACTTTTCGCGTAACAGGTCGCGTCCTGACTTACGGCCCGTTGCCTAGCATTTTCAACTACGCTTCACATCATACTCTTTATACTAGCTGACACGTCAAACTGGAATATAATATTCATTTAAACATGTCTATTTCACATAATTCACATTAGTATGCTTAAACACCTTAACCCCTTTTTAAGACGGGTTCCGTTCAACTTGACGGTCCGACAACACATGTTAACCTTTTAGCTAATCACCAAACTGGAACGAGTTAGTTTACGTTCCCAGTTACTATTATACAACGATAAAAATTAATCCACATAATCATTTCACCTTTTATTTATTCAAATAAATTCACAATTACAACACAAAATTATACTTTATTCACTTAATCACGTCGCGAAATTCCCAGTCGCTACAGACAATGTAGAGAAAATTTCATATGTACCATCAACTTAATCGCACCATAATTAATTAATCTATAATATTACATAAATCACAGAGTTAAAGATATAATTACAGATCAATTAAAATAAAGTTTTTTATAATGGATTCTACCACATCTGACACATCATGTAATAGTTTGAATTTCGTCAATGATTTTTGATGACATCAATGCATAATTATAGTCATTACCCCCGGTCTCTCCCATGATAAAAAAAATTCTTGAGTTTATCCCCATAATCTGTAAAAAAATTAACAATAATATACTTATTTTAGTTAACAAACAAATGATAAGCATAACTTAAACAATAGTTTATTTCATACAATCGATAAAAATGGCAGATTTGTGTGACAAAGTCTCACAGTAAACTATACTTGCATTATATTTTATGTATGATATTTAACTTCAAAACAACCATAAATAGTATATTTGATTAAAATAATATGTTAATGATTAAATTTGTAATCGTCATTTTATATTAAACTTATATTATGCATACAACCATTAAGAGTAATGAAGTCATAAGAAATTGGAGAGAACTACATTCCGATTTCAAAAATTTTATTTATTTACCAGTGAGCTTGTAAAAGATTTGTTTGTGTAAAAAGATTCAATGTAGAATATAAAACACGTTAGCTGGATAATCGTTGTGATTTATTAGTCATTTCAACAACGCATTTTGTACTATTGTATTGTCTTCAGTTAGGAGAAGATCGTAAAGATACTTTTTATACGCTTGTGTTGCTATAATTAGGATATACTATTGTATTGTCTATAATTAGGAAAGTATTGTAACAACGTCTTTTTGTACTCTTGTATTGTCGATAATGAAGGAAAAGATTGTATGAGCCTAAATAATAGAAGAATGCACGATCATCATGTACTAACAATCCTACATTTTAGCGCTCACTTTATTATTACAATATTAAAAATTGTTAAAACATACTTGGAAATTTCATTTGATTCTATATCAACCCAGTTATCCCCGCCGTGTTTCCCCACACGGCTATCGCCCAACTTCATCTGCTTATTCCACGATCACCTTCCAGAATTCCTGATTAATTATGTCTAAATCATCCGTTCTCAACCATTCTTCCCCGTCTCCGGATAGGAAGAGTCTGCTACATAGACGGAGTAAATCATTATTATATTCCTCTTTTCATGACCAGAGACAAATGCTACTCGCTGAGCAAGAGTTGTGGTCATCCTCACCGCATATGCCCCACAATAATCGTCGATTCAATGAGGTCGCGGGAGGGACCACAGCAGGTATTGCAGCAGTTGCATGTGCGCCATTAGCTATTGCTGATTTACTTTTGTTGGCAGTGTACAAGGTTCCGACAGGTCTGTGTAGGAAGGTGATTAGGCAGAAAAGACGACGTAGGCTGATGAAGAAAGGAAGCTTACTTTTACCCCTGGCCAGACATAATCAAATGTGTGATTGTGGTTATTGTGATGCCATGGAATCAGAGTTTCAGACAGGAGACCCGGTGATAATGGCAGAGGCTATGGAGAAGGATGATGATATGATGCAACTGGAGAAGGAGATGTGGGACAAATTTCATGGGGCTGGCTTCTGGAGAAGTAATTCGTGTAACGCTGTAACTGTTGGCTCTTGACTTTCCCTTTTAAATCAGACCTTCAGGTGCATGCTTAAAATATTAGCCATCCGCTATGAGTATTATATGTATATACGCAATGACGGAATGAGAATTTCCATCGTGGCTAAGATATTTTCTATGAAATCTCTGACAAAAAATTAATTTTTTCAGGGTTAAAGAAAATATTTTTCTGAATTTTAAGGTCAGACGGGGTGAAATGTCATAGGTTAGCCTTGCATTCCCTGTATCTGTCATTGTATATACTATGTTAACTTCTTTATGATGTACAACCTTATGTGGTATATCATTACGAGAAGTGGGGAGTTTTTATGTTTTTGATCTACATATTTCCAGTTGTATCTATCATGTATATGAGTTCATTTAAATGATGAAAACTCAATTATCTCATTAGTTGATTAATCACTATGTTTTGCTTCCTCCAAAGTTCTCTCATACTTAGAAATTAGCTTTTTTCTTTTAAGTTTAGATATCATATACATGGACAAATGCAAATGTGTTGAGGTGCAATGCTACAAGTGAGCAGACATGCAATATTTGTATAGGGGTCAAAATTCATCGATATGTTATGTTACAAGCAAGCAGTATCTTCTTAACTCATTAGAATACCACATTTTCTCTGTTGCCACTTAAAACTTGATTGATATGTTATGTTACAAGCAACATGAAACAATAAAATCGATGCTTATGATTTTTCAACTATGTTAACATTTCATAATATTAAAAATATTAAATTAGTGTCTAAATTTTCTAAACGGAACCGTGATAATTCTATATAATATTTTTGCAGAAGATGGATTAAGTTGAACAATAAGTATAACTACTATATTTATTTATTTTTAAATATAAAATAATTATCTATAGTTAACTGAACATCTCAAAATTTTATTGAAATATTAAACAACTACGATTTTTCAGCAAGACCTCGAGCAGGTTGAGGCTTAAAGAGTAAAAATCTTAATGATTTGTAAATTAAAAGTTTGACCTCTAAGTCAAGAGTGTGATCGTAAAATATGACATTGGGAATAAGAATTTAACTATTACGGAAACTCTGATTACAAAGCTTGCATAGCTGACCTAGAAAATAGAATAACAAAGTAGAATACAAGAACATAATTCGCATGCTCAAATTGCTGTAATTTTGTCAAAATGATATAAAAATTAAAAAATTAAGTAAATAAAGATAATCCAAAAAATACATAATTATATATCTAACAGTCTACAAATAAAAATTTGGTATTATGTGTATCTTTTTACAATAACCTGAGAGAAAAAACTACATGCAGATCAAATTCAACTGTTAGTTCTTAGAACGATAGAATTTTAAATGCCAAAATAAATTCTCTATGAAAATCAAATGCAATAAGTATAAAAAGAAAGACACGCAATTTCATGTTTAACAAGAAGTTACTAAAATGTAGTAGTATTTCATATGCATCAAGTGATTTACATTAATTAAAAAAACCTTCAGCTTAACTAGAATAAAAAAGTTTGAATATTATCAATCGCTAACTCTTAACAACTAAAATTTATGGTGAATGCAATATTAAAAATTAATAGCAATTAAATTTAGATAACATGTCAGTGATGAGCCAAGTCGCCATAAACATATTTATTTGTTGTGCATGATAACACCATCCCAATTCAGGCGATTATTCGGATTAGGACACATCAAAACACCAGAGTTAAAATCCTTCAACTTGACTAGAAAAAATTTAGAGTATTATCAATCGCTAAACTCTTAACAACTAAATTTTATGGTGAATGCATTATTAAAAACTAGCATGAAAAACCGTGCAAGGCACGGGCTTTAACTAAATAGGATTATAAAATTATTTTCTTAAGAATATTGATTCATTTCCGATAATATATCTTCAGTGTCAATTATCCAAAAGAATAAATCATGCCAAGCCGGAAGTGTTGGAATCTATATCATATTACAAGTTCAAAATATAAGCTTTCGCTTAAAAAAGGTTCAAAATACAAGTATATTGGCCCTGATATCTAATGTACAATTCAATATTCCAAGTCATAATAAAGATAAACCTCCATATTATTCCTCTAAATAAGTTTCAATTATTGGGCTACGTTTATTATCAAATTATTCTTATAGGATGCACAAAGATTCATGTACCCACATCGTGTTGACGCTAAAAAAATCACAGTCCATGCAAGCTACTGCCTTGTACATCATAAAGATTTTAAAAATTAGTTAATCTCGTGTCTTGAACCCAATTTCAATTATCCAAAAAAATGTAACAAATATTAATGCAATTCATTCAAAAGTTAATACACAACATTTTATTATGAAAATGATCCTCCTGGTTTTACATAGTAGCAATGTAGTTTAAAAATATGAAATATAATTTATGGTCTCTTAGTGTATACTTCTTAGTGTGTACAACATGTATATAATTAAATTAGTAATAATAGCGGTGCATACTTTAGTTACCCATATTTGGGGAAAATGGTATTGTGTAGACCAAAATGTTGGGGTTTTGCATGAAACATGGTTTCTAGCTGTTAGGAATATGTGTATTAGTTTGATGATAAGTTATACAAAACATTTAAGTAGAAATCTAGTATTTGTAGCCTCAACGGATAAGACCATCTTGGTTATCCGTTGAAGGAGTAGCTTTACTTAGCAATAAGTTTAGTATTGTAGCACATTTCATTCTCTGGATTCAAGTTGTAATTCTTAGATGTTGTAGGAAATTATCAGTCATGTTGACTACTAGTGGATATGCAAATAGGAGGGCTAATTTTAAATATTTCATGCCTTGTAATTTTGTATAAGTGAAGAAGTATCAACTGATATTGAAGACCTTCAACGGATAAGAAACAAAGCTTCAACGGATGTCTCTAAAGCTTCAACGGATAATATCCATCAACGGATAAGTGCTTCAACGGATAAAGCCTTCAACTGCCAATGCATCAACGGATAAAGCTTCAACAGATAAAGCCTCAACAGATAAGGCATCAACGGATGAAAGCTTCAACGGATGCTTAGTTCATTAGCAGTTGATAGTGACAATTCATAAGATGACAGAGGCACATGGGTTGACAGAGACAAAATGGAATGTGGAAGCCTCTAAGAGGAATCAAGAAAATGCAGCATTTCCATTCTGGTGCAAACAAGGAAGTATTCAAAGATTAACAGCTAAGCTTAAATTGTATTGGATAGAGAAATGAAGAAGAAACATGTGAAGAGCCTTTTTAATTGTATTTTACAGTTTTGTCTTCACTTGTAAACTTGGTGATATATAAACCAAGTAGCAGCTAATAATTAGATGTGAATTTTCCAGAGCTGTTTAGATAAAACCAGAGAGAAAATCATCTAGTTTGTACTAGGAAGCAGCTGTGATTTAATTCTTTGAATCACAGATTTTCTGAAATAACACATCTCTGGTGGAACAACAAATCCACCAGAAAAGTTTTTAAGTTCTTTGTGTTCTTTATATTTGTGTTTGAATATATATATGTATGTATTAGCTTCAAGCCATTCACACACATTTGCTCACTAAAATACTTAGCCTTAGAAACTACTCAAAACTTGAAAAAGTTTTGAGATTTACATTCAACCCCCTTCTGTAAATCTCATTGTTAGTCCACTGGGAATAACAATTGGTATCAGAGCAAGATCTTAACATACAAAGAGTTTAAAGATCTATTCTGCTAACATCATGAGTAAGAAGGATATTGGTGTATAGATTCCAATCTTGGAAAGAGATAACTATCATCACTGGAAAGTGAAGATGCATTTACATCTTCTATCTCAAGATGAAAGCTACATCAACTGCATTGAAAATGGTCCTCACATCCCTCACAAGGTGGCCACGGCTGCTACTGCAACAGTCGCTGTTGGACAGTCTATTCCCAAGCCAAAAGCAGAATGGACTGTTGAAGATATTGAAGAGGTTCACAAGGACAAGAAAGCCATGAACATTCTGTTTAATGGCCTAGATCAAGATATGTTTGACAATGTCATTAACAGCCAAACTGCTAAGGAAATTTGGGATACTGTGCAGCTTATCTGTGAAGGCACTGAGCAAGTTAGAGAAAACAAAATGCAGCTTCTCATTCAACAGTATGAATATTTTCATTTTGAAGAAGGAGAATCATTGAATGATACCTTCAACAGATTTCAGAAACTGTTGAATGGATTGAAGCTGTATGGCAAAATGTACCAAGTCAAGGACTCCAATTTAAAATTTCTAAGGTCTCTACCAAAGGAATGGAAGCCTATGACTGTTTCTCTAAGAAATTCTCAAGATTATAAGGACTTCACACTTGAAAGATTATATGGAATTTTGAAGACATATGAACTTGAGATGGAGCAAGATGAGCTATTGGAAAAGGGAAAGAGAAAAGGAGGATCAGTTGCACTTGTAGCTGACAGTGAGAAGGTTGGAGCCAGGAATGAGGAGAAGACAATGCCAAGTCTCAAAATTGGCACAAGCAAATCAGAATCAAACAAGGGTAAAGAGCAAGTAGCTGAGGATGAAAACAATTCCAGTCAGGATGACTCTGATGATGTTGATGAACATCTGGCTTTTCTGTCCAGGAGGTTTGCAAAGATGAAGTTCAGGAAAAATACAAAATTCACTTAGCCAAACAAAAACATGGTGGACAAATCCAAGTTCAAATGTTATAACTGTGGCATTAGTGGACACTTTGCAAGTGAGTGTAGGAAGCCAACCTCTGATAAGAAGAAATTTAAGCAAGTTGATTATAAAAAGAAGTATTTTGATTTTCTCAAACAAAAGGAAAGAGCTTTTCTCACTCAAGATGATTGGGCAGCAGATGGAGTCAATGAAGATAATGATATGGAATATGTCAACCTAGCCCTGATGGCTAATTCTGATGAAAATGAAACTAGTTCATCAAGCAACCAGGTAATTACTACTGATCTCTCTCAGCTTTCTAAAAATAAATGCAATGAAGCCATAAATGATATGTCCAATGAATTATATCACTTGCGAGTTTCCCTTAAATCACTAGCCAAGGAAAACACTAGGATCAAAGAGAATAATGTGTTTTTAAGTGATAGGAATGCTGTGTTAGAGGATCAGGTAATTGAGCTTGAAAAGATTAAACTTAAATGCTTGACTGTTGAGAGTGAACTAGAAGAAGCTGTTAAGAAAGTAGAAATTCTTTTTAAACAGTTAGAAAGTGAGCAAGAGGTAATCAAGGCCTGGAAAACATCTAGGGATGTTAGTGTTCAGATTGCCAAGGTTCAGGGAATTGAATCATTCTGTGAGGATGCCTGGAAGAAAAACAAAAATGAGTTGGAATTAATTGATGGATTGTCAACGGATGTGGAATCAACGGATGATGAAGGTTATCCATTGAAGGAAGAAAAGGAGCATCCGTTGAAGGCTCATCAATTAAAACAGGCAAGTAATTTCAAAAATAAAAATCTCAATAAGAAGGATGGTTCAACTCTCAAGAACTTTGTCAAAGAAGGAGCTAGCACATCCAAAGATGCCAGTAAGGTGAATATAGGACACATGACTTTAGATCAACTAAAAAATAGGCTTAAGTTGGTTGAGGATAAGAAGGAAACTAAAAGAAAATCTAAAAGAAATGGGAAGGTAGGGATTAATAAACATAACAATTACACACCTGATAGGTATGCTCCTAGAAAAAGCTGTGTGCATTGTAAAAGTGTTTATCACCTATCTGATAATTGCAAATCTGTTAAAAATGCTCCCATGCCTTCAAATCCCTCCATGCCTTACATGTCTATGTCACCTCTGCATGCTATGCCTGTTATGTCTCATCAGAATCCCCATGCACATTTTGCAAACATGCCATATATTAATAATCCTTATTTTACTGCATTTAGTATGCCTCAAATGCCATACAATATGCCTATGTGGAATAACATGTTTGCACAATCTATGCCTTATCAAATTCAATCAAATGTGCTAAATGATTATGTGACTAACCCTACACTTCAACCAACCACGTCTGAGATCAAGGTTGACCCAAAGTTACCTAAGTCAAAAGATGCAGGAGGAATGAAGTCTAGGAAAAAGACTAACAAGGCTGGACCCAAGGAAACTTGGGTACCAAAATCAACTTGATTGATTTTGTTGTGTGCAGGGAAAAAGAAGGAATCTATGGTACTTGGACAGTGGCTGTTCAAGACACATGACAGGAGATTTCACCCTGCTCATAGAGTTTAAGGAGAGAGCCGGCCCTAGCATAACCTTTGGAGATGACAACAAAGGATTCACTATGGGAAATGGCTTGATTTCAAAAGAAAATGTCATCATTGATGAAGTTGCATTGGTTGATGGTCTCAAACACTACTTACTTGTCCTTCTTACTTGTGACAATACAGAATCTATTACTTGTCTACAGATGCAGAATCTATTACTTGTCTTCTCAGCAAAACAAGCTCAGTTGAAAGTTGCCTATAGCACAAGAAGCTGTCCCATTTGAATTTCAAGGCAATGAATGATCTAGTCAAAAGGGACTTAGTTAGAGGAATACCTCTAGTAGAATTCACAAGGGATGGACTGTGTGATGCTTGTCAGAAAGGAAAGCAAAAGAAAGTATCATTCAGTAAGAAGCTTAAATCTGCAATTAATGAACCATTACAACTGCTACACATGGATCTTTTTGGACCAGTCAATGTATTGTCAATTTCAAGGAAAAAAATATTGCCTAGCGATTGTAGATGATTTCTCAAAGTTTTCATGGGTTTATTTTCTTGGATCAAAGGATGAAGCTAGTGAAATCATTATCAATCATATCAAGCAAGTCAACAATCATCCTGATTTCAAAGTAAGGAATATTAGGAGTGACAATGGAACTGAGTTCAAGAATTCAACCATGAAGTTGTTCTGTGAAGAAAATGGGATCATGCATGAGTTCTCAGCTCCAAGGACCCCACAACAAAATGGTGTGGTGGAAAGGAAGAACATATCACTAATTGAAGCTGCAAGGACAATGCTTGAAGAGTCAAAACTCCCAACTTACTTTTGGGCTGAGGCTGTTAACTGTGCATGTTACACTCAGAATATTTCTCTAATCAATCAGGCAAAAGGCATGACTCCCTATCAATTATTCAAGAGAAGAAAACCAACTTTAAACTTTCTGCATGTCTTTGGTTGCAAATGTTACATCTTAAGGAATCAATCTGATCACAAAGGGAAGTTTGATGCAAAGGCTGATGAAGGAATATTTGTTGGTTATTCTGCTGGAAAATCATATAGGGTCTACAATCTAAGAACCAACATTGTCATGGAATCTGTGCATGTTGTGTTTGATGATAAAAAGATTGATGGACTAACAGATGAGGGACATCATGAAGGACTCAAATTTGACAATATTGAGATATATTGTGATGATAATGAAGATGAGAATGATGAAGAAGGCATCTCAAGAAGAATTCAAAATCTGCCTTTGGATAATGCACATAATGCTGCATCTGTTGAAAGTCATAATTCAGCTTCCGTTGAAAGAAGCAATGCAGCATCCGTTGAAAGACAAAGTGCATCATCCGTTGAAGTTCATAATGAAACATCCGTTGATCACAGTCTGTCAACGGATAATCAATTCACTTCATCAGTTGATAGAGCTCCCAATTCCTTTCAAAGGATCAGCAACTCAGGGGGAGTTTCAACCAATCAACATTCTATCTCACATCATGACAATACTGAGGCAACCTCATCTAGAGCTAATCTACCACCTCAAAGGAAATGGACCAAGAATCACCCTTTTGAACTGATCATTGGTGATGCTACATCTAAAGTGCAAACTAGAAGGGCTACTCAAGATGAATGTCTATATAGTAGCTTTCTATCACAGGAGGAACCTAAGAGAGTGGAAGAAGCTCTATTGGATCCAGATTGGATTTTAGCAATGCAAGAGGAGCTAAACCAATTTGAGAGGAACAAAGTATGGAAGCTGGTACCCAAGCCAAAGAACAAGAGTTCTATTGACACAAAATGGGTATTCAGAAACAAGATGGATGAAAATGGCATTGTCATAAGGAATAAAGCCAGATTGGTTGCTAAAGGCTATTCTCAACAAGAGGGAATAGATTTTGATGAAACATTTGCTCCAGTTGCCAGACTTGAGGCCATCAGAATCTTTCTAGCCTATGCAGCCCATGCCAATTTCAAAGTCTATCAAATGGATGTCAAGAGTGCATTTCTAAATGGGGAATTGGAGGAAGAAGTTTAGGTAAGCCAACCTCCAGGATTTGAAGATCCAAACTTTCTAGACTATGTGTATTATCTGTTGAAAGCACTCTATGGACTAAAGCAAGCACCTAGAGCCTGGTATGAGACTTTGTCAAAATTTCTTCTAGATAATCACTTCACAAGAGGTACTGTTGATAAAACTCTTTTCTTTAGAAATGTTAATGGCTCTACAATACTTGTTCAAATTTATGTAGATGATATTATATTTGGATCTACAGATGATAAGCTTTGTAAAAAGTTTGCTAAGTTAATGCAAAGTAAATTTGAAATGAGCATGATGGGAGAGCTAACTTATTTTCTTGGTTTACAAGTTAAACAAGCTAGTGGTGGAATTTTCATTAGTCAAACTAAATATATTTATGATCTTTTAAAGAAGTTTGACTTAATGGACTGTTCATCTGCAAAAACTCCCATGGCCACTGCCACCAAGCTTGAATTAAACAAGGCTGAAAAGTCTGTGGACATTTCAAGTTATAGGGGCATGGTTGGCTCACTTTTATATTTAACTGCTAGTAGACCTGATATAATGTTTTCTACATGTATCTGTGCTAGATTTCAAGCTGACCCTAAATAATCTCACTTAGTGGCTATTAAAAGAATCTTCAGATATCTCAAAGGGACTCCAAATCTAGGAATTTGGTACCCTAGAGAGTCTGGTTTTGATCTAATTGGCTACTCAGATGCAGATTATGCAGGCTGCAAAATAGACAGGAAAAGCACAACTGGCACCTATCAATTTCTAGGGAACAAGCTTGTGTCATGGTTCAGCAAGAAGCAAAATTCTGTTTCTATATCAACTGCTGAAGCTGAGTACATTGCTGCTGGTAGTTGCTGTGCACAGATACTATGGATGAGGAATCAACTATTTGACTATGGACTAACTGTTGACAAAATTCCTATATTCTGTGACAACACAAGTGCCATTGCCATTACTGAAAATCCAGTGCAGCACTCAAGAACCAAGCACATTGACATCAAGTACCACTTCATTAGGGAACATGTGATGAAAGGTACAGTGGAACTTCATTTTGTTCCAAGTGAAAAGCAGATTGCAGACATATTTACCAAGCCACTTGATGAATCAACATTCACAAGATTAGTAAGTGAGCTAGGTATGCTTAATTATTCATAAATTTATGTCCTCTATATAAGCTGCCTTGAAGCCTGAAATGAATTTGCTGCAAGAACAAAATTGGCTTTAAGTAAGACTTATTCTATCAACGGATATTCCCTATCCGTTGAAAGCCAAAATTGTTCTATCAACGGATGTTCATTATCCGTTGAAAGATAAATACATTTCTGGTAATTTTATCCCTCAACGGATAAAATAGTGTTGATCATCAACGGATAACTATTTACCTTATCCGTTGAAGTGTCACATCAGTTACTTTAAGTGAGTCACAGCCGTTGATTCTTTTCCTTAACCGTTGATACAGATATACACTGTTGTATGTATTTGTATTAAAGGTAGTTTTCAGAATTTCTACAGTTTTCTTTATTCTTAAACGGCTGTAATTTGTTTAAAAGTGTCATTTAATCATTTTATTTAGGTTTTAATTCAAGAAAGTATAAAAGCCCATTGAATTCTTATTTTCACTTTACGCTTTCTTGTAATTTTTATTCTCCTTCTCTCCCAAAATTCTCAAGTTTTTCTCTGCAACCTCTACTCACAACAATGACACCAGTAGTCAAAATTATGTCTCAATCTGGATTTGTTTATGAAAAGAATAATTTCGTAGCCTTGGTTGAAAAGAATGAATCCCATTCTGATTATCACAAGATGATGGACTTCATCAAAAACTGCAAACTAAGCTATGCAATGCTGGAAGCCCCAACCATCTACTGTGAGGTGATTGAGGAGATTTGGACAACTGCAGAGTTCAACTCCACAGATATGACTATTGCCTTCTCTCTCAAAGGTAAGGATTATTGCATTAACTGTGATGATATACAATCTTATTTTAAGTTGCCTGAGAATAATGCCATGACACCACACACTGATAAAGATGTATCTGCTATGTTAGATTCCATAGGCTATGCTTTTGATTCTGCTAGTTTAGGTAGTATTAGAAGGAAGGGCCTTAGGAAAGAATGGAGTTTTCTTGGAGATGTCTTTATCAAAGTTTTCTCTGGGAAGATTAGCAATTTTGATGCCATAACTTCATCTCTTGTTAATATGCTCTATATGCTAGTTTCTGATAGGTACTTTAATGTTAGCAACTGTGTCATGCTAGAATTAGGTTCCAGATTAGGTAACAAAGCTAATAGACCACATAACATCTACTATGCTAGATTCTTTATGTTATTGGCTAACCATGTTGCTGAAGGATTGGTTATATCAAATGAGAACAATAAACTCAAATGCTGGGCACAAGAGAAAAGGGTCCTTGCAGACCTCTTGAGAATGAACCTCAACAGCCAGGTGCCATTGGTATATTTTCCAATCATGAATGCACCACAAGTAAGTGAGGTAAACACTTCTATAACTCCTACTGTTTCCAACCCCATTGTTTCTTTGCCTTCCAGTGTGGCAATGGAATCTGTGTCTTTGTCCAAATAGGTTCCTACCAAAGCCACCAAAACTAAAATTTCAAAACACAAGCCAAAGAAAACCACCTCTGTTGTCTCTCAAAAGACAACAGTTGTAACAACTACCATAAACCCTGAAGGGAGTGAACATGGTGTGAGTGGTGAGGGGAGGGGTGAACATCAAGAAACCCCCCAGGATAAGGTGGGAGAGGTGAGTGGTACCCCAGCCAGCCAAGCCACAGTCTCTCAAAAGACTGTGGTGGTTCAAAAGGAGTCAAACACATCCCTAGTTGCATCCTCCCAAAAGGGTGCAACTATTGAAAATAGTCCCCAACCAGGGACACAGAACAAAAGAGGGAGGGACACTGAAGCCACACATTCACCAATCAAAGCCTTTTCAAGGAAGAAGAAGGCCAAGACCCTAGTTTCCACACAAGGGGCACACACAGCACAGATACATCCACCTGTATCTTTGCCTTCTCAAATTCAGCTTGATGTGACTCCAACAAATGTGGAGTCACAGCCCCATTCTCTCATAATAGAAACACATCAATCATCAAACTCTCCATCACCCTCTCTGGATGTGGATATGATATTCACATCAATTCCTGATTCTCCCTCATTAAAACTCAGGGAGGAGCCCCACTCAAAACCTGATGATCATCATCTTTTAGATGATTTGTTGGATCATCAGCCAATTCTTTCAGATATAGTTGAAGAATCTGTGTCACCTCACTTAAAATCAATTCACACAGATTCAACAATTATGTCACTTTCAATATCTACATCTTTTCCTTCTTCAACGGATATCTCTCATCCGTTGACAAGTGGTTGTTCTTCGACGGATAAGCTTAACAGCAGTTATCCGTTGATACCATCAGTTTCCACTTCAACGGATACTCCCTATCCGTTGATGGTCTCTACACATATAACAGAAACAATTCCAACTGTAGAGGACATGGTTACTGTACAATCACTTTTAGGTTTGAGGGAAGGAAGTGATAATTTGAGTGAGAGGCTGGGTTGCTCCCAGGAAAAATGAGAGGTTGAGAGTCATCATATGCATGCTATTTCTTCCAGCATGGCAAAAGTGAGTGAGGGGAGTGCCACCTTAGAAGGTGAGGGTGAGGGTGTGTGTGAGCCAGGGGGAGCCCCTGATGCAAGAAAATAGAGAAAATGAGAGAAAGGCAGGTACAGAAGCTATAAGGGTGGATCCAGCCATTGCTAGTGAGTCAATGATAGTGGATGATGCAGAAAAGGAAAGACAATTTCAGCAACATTACAAAGCTGTAATTGATAACATTTCCTTGGATGCTGACACTTTTACTCACCCTGTTCCAGCCTATCAATTATTGGCTGCTCAGGGCAATGTGGATGCAGAACAGACTTTAAACATTGTGCACACTTCAGAATCTCTTCTCAGAGACAAAGCTGCTGTTAACAGGTTGCCTTCTCAAGCTGGTGAGCCATCTGAAGAATTTGGAGTAAATTCTAATGATGATGACTCTGATTCTTTGGATGAGAGCATGAACTTAGGGGGAGAAGCAGGCCCAAGTTCTGTTCCAGATCTCCCTGATTGGGCATGGGCAAAGGCATCTACACCAGGGGAGTTTGGTGTCACTTTGGTCAGGCAAGTAATGACTATTTAGAAGGCCCTTCAGGAGACTACAGATGCTGGTACCAAGGCAATTCTTCAAGCTCATCTGGACTCTTTGCATCTCTTGCAGTTGCAGCATTTCAAACAGAATCTAAGTGTGGATGAACTCAAGCAGGACATTGCTGATCTGAAATCCTATAATGCTGAGAAGATGGATTCAGTCATGCCTTATGGTACTATGCAAGATTTGTTGGGGAGACTGAGGAAAGCATCTGATGCTAACAAGAGGCTGACCAGGTTGGATGACAGAGTTCAGATCATTGAAGACTCTATGGTCACCATTCTTCAGAATCAACAAACTCAGATAAATCTACTAATGCAGCTGGCAAAAGCACAAGGCTTGACCCCTACCCTTGATGATAACAAAAAGGGGGAGAATAAAGGGGAAGGGGAAGGAGAGCCATCAATAACAGTTCAAATAGCTCAAGTGCTAGTTCCTGCCATCACCACTTCTCCAACTATTCAAACCAAAGGAAAGCTTGATGGAATTGATCTAATCTAGATAGCAACAGCTGAATTGCAAGTCAAAGAGCAAAGGAGGAAAATTGATGAGAAGATGCAACAAATTTTTGGTTCTACAACTTCTAAATCATAATCTGTGAAGCATAGCACAAAGGTGAAACCAATTATTATGGAGCTCAAGCCAGTAAGGAGGAATAAGGTTGGAGAGACTTCTTACAAGAATATGAAACCTATGGTTCTCAAGCCCAACAACAGATCCAATAAGGACTCTACAAAGAATCCTCTAAGCCTTGCTCAGATGAAAGAAGTGGATTTTCCTCTTCCAAAGCCTGATGAAGACAAGGTTTTGGGTGGAAGTATTATAAAGCACAAAGAGACCATGGATGTGGTTGAAAGGAGGAACATGGCTATTATCTTTAGAGAGGGAAAGAGCATTTGTGTGATGCAAGGACATCCCAAATTCCCAATAGCCAAGAGGGAAGAAGCCAGAAGGTTGAAGGAAGAAGCCAAAAAGCTAAAGGCTGACAAAAGAGCACAAGCAAAGCTTGAAAAATAGCTAAAGTCAAGTCAAGCTGAAAAAAAGAAAGAAATTAAAGACAAAAGTGAAGATGAAGGTATGGGGGACATGGTTGATAATGATATGGAAGAAAGAAGTAAGGAAAGAGAGGAATGGTAGAAAGGGAACAGAAAGAAGGCCAATGCAAAGAGAAAGATGGTAGATGAGACTGAAGAAACCCAATCAAAATCCAAACCACTACCTTCTATTCCTGAACCCATTGTGCCTGATCCCTTCATAAACATTCATGGTGAAACAATCATTCCTAAGGAGGAACCAATTGATTGGGACACCATCAAATTGCCCACCTTCTTAACCTCTTCTCCACCATCAAAGAAGCAGAAAAGAAGAATCAAATCAACACCTTCTAAAACCTCAATCAAATTCACTCAGAAGCCTAAGCCTAAGCCACAAGCCTCTAAGGATGATTATGTTCACATTTGTGACATAAAAGAATTTTCAGACATTGAACTTTATCTGGATGAGCTGGAGGAAGTAAGGGGAATAGCTGCCTATAGACAGCTACCAGAAAGACTAGTGTTCAAATACAAAGGAAGTGGGGAAAGAACTTGGCCTCTCTACAGGATTCTGAATGAAGGCTACTCTACCTTGGTTAGAGTCTACTCAGCATACAAAGGGATTCTGGCTTTACCAGGACTGCCAAGACTGAGATTCTCAACAAGATTGCCAACATAAGGAAAACTTGGTGGGAGCCCAATGCCTTGCCTAGAACATTACTCATTCAAGAAAGAGGAATTACAGTTCACAAATTACCTCATTGGTTGATGGAGTTCAGAGACAACAAAGGAGTCAGAAGATTTTTCAGACTTGAAGATCAGCTCAAGATTGCCAGTAATGAAACTCTCAAGGATATGCAATCTAAGTTGGACATCAATGAAGAAGATGAAGCTGAGTTCTACAGACAACTTCAACTTCAAATAGAGGAGAATGACAGGAGGCTAGGAAAGAAAACAAGGGATCAAAGGAAAAGAAATTAATCTGCTCAGGCTAAAGGAGCACCCTTGGAAACAATGTAATTCTTCAATTCCATCTCAGCATACACATTTTTGCAGCACTTTTGAATTTCTGCTTTATTACAGTTAATATATTTGTCAAGTGTTTTGTTATCATCAAGCTAAACCCAAATTTATGCCTACAGTTCTAGTAGACATAAATAGGGGGAGATTGTTAGGAATATGTGTATTAATTTGATGATAAGTTATACAAAACACTTAAGTAGAAATCTAGTATTTGTAGCCTCAACGGATAAGACCATCTTGGCTATCCATTGAAGGAGTAGCTTTACTTAGCAATAAGTTTAGTATTGTAGCACATTTCATTCTCTGGATTCAAGTTGTAATTCTTAGATGTTGTAGGAAATTATCAGTCATGTTGACTACTAGTGGATATGCAAATAGGAGGGCTAATTGTAAATATTTCATGCCTTGTAATTTTGTATAAGTGAAGAAGTATCAACTGATATTGAAGACCTTCAACGGATAAGAAACAAAGCTTCAACGGATGTCTCTAAAGCTTCAACGGATAATATCCATCAACGGATAAGTGCTTCAACGGATAAAGACTTCAACTACCAATGCATCAACGGATAAAGCTTCAATGGATAAAGCCTCAACGGATAAGGCATCAACGGATGAAAGCTTCAACGGATGCTTAGTTCACTAGCAGTTGATAGTGATAATTCATAAGCTGACAGAGGCACATGGGTTGTCAGAGATAAAATGGAATGTGGAAGCCTCTAGGAGGAATCAAGAAAATGCAGCATTTCCATTCTGGTACAAACAAGGAAGTATTCAAAGATTAACAGCTAAGCCTAAATTGCATTGGATAGAGAAATGAAGAAGAAACATGTGAAGAGCCTTTTTAATTGTATTTTACAGTTTTGTCTTCACTTGTAAACTTGGTGATATATAAACCAAGTAGCAGCTAGTAATTAGATGTGAATTTTCCAGAGCTGTTTAGAAAAATCCAGAGAGAAAATCATCTAGTTTGTACTAGGAAGCAACTGTGATTTAATTCTTTGAATCACAGATTTTCTGAAATAACACATCTCTGGTGGAACAACAAATCCACCAGAAAAGTTTTTAAGTTCTTTGCGTTCTTTACATTTGTGTTTGAATATATATCTGTCTGTATTAACTTCAAGCCATTCACACACATTTGCTCACTAAAACACTTAGCCTTAGAAACTACTCAAAACTGGAAAAAGTTTTGAGATTTACATTCAACCCCCCTTCTGTAAATCTCATTGTTAGTCCACTGGGAATAACACCAGCTTTGATCATCTTTGATTTTAATAGCTTCCTGCAAAGAATAAACAATTACATATGTAAACAAAATTGTATCCATTTATGACTTGATATTTTTTTTAGGAAAAAGGGCAGAAAAAGGATTAAAGGAAAATTTCATAAGAATTTTCATAAATAGTGCATCAAAGGTAACATGAAAGATCTACTAGTTATGTACATAAAATAAAAGTCTTTATATTATTGATAATCCATATATTGCTCGAATAAAGCCAATAGAGGTGTCGCAAATTTTCAAAAGCTAGAAGATGTACTCAAAGCTGTAAAACTGAACTTAATAATGATTGGGTACTACCTCAATTCTTTGGTCTACATTCATTTTTGTTTAGTAAATGCAGTCCACATCGAAGGCATACTCCATTTTTGTGCCAATAGATGGCAGAGGCCGATCCACTGCTCCACCAATTGTTAGCGGTAACCATACATACCTAGAATCCCTCAAGTCAGCGGGATTTTAATGATGGTCATCAATATAAATTAAACAGGAATCCACACAAATGTGCTTTAAGAAAAGAATTAATGTAGTTAGCTGGAAAACTTTGTTACCTCCCATGCAAGGATTTCCTATAACTTTCTATGGAACATAAATTGATCATGTTGTATGAGCAAGAGCGCTTCGTTTGGTGATCAATCACTGCATCTTGATGTGATCATGTAATAAGTCCCTTCGTGCTTGAAGAGCGCCGGTGCGTCTCGCCGTTGTCCAACAAGAGCCCTTACCACAACATGTGTCACTCAAGGTAATTTGGACTAAGTGTAATAACCCCAAAATTTTGAACTTTTTGTAACCCTTATGAATAGTATTTTTGCTGATATTTCTGAACAAGAAAACTTTTCATGCCACATTATGTAGGGTTTCTTTTATGGGTATTCTGAGATTTTATTGGTACTCTATATGATATATAAGTGTATGCAAAGATCGTCAGAATCCAAATTTGAACCTTTTGATTTTTCCCGAAAATCCACCAGATATCGAAAGAATTGAGTATAAGGTAACAGGATAAAAAGGATTTAAATTCAAGGATTTTAATAGAGGATCATAAAAAGGAATATAATGTATTGAGAAAGGTTAAGGGAACCTAAGTAATAAGATCCCGAGTATGATCCCTCAAACGATAAACGAAAACGAAAGTTAAGCGAACCGTATAACAGATCAGCGGTCATTAGCCAAGTAATTAGAAGCTAATCAAAGAGATTAGAGGGGATGATGTCATCCAACCAATGAGAAGAGGACAAAGGAGGGAGGGTGACATCACATGATGACATAAGCATGACATAAGGGAAGGAATTGTTGGATGATTGTGAACCACACAATAATTACCATGGTAAAAAGGTAAGAAATCAAAACAAAACAAATCAAAAAAATAAACCAACCAAAACAAATCAAAGCAAAACACAAAATCATTTCTTTCTTCAACCAAGGAGCTCTCGGCTTTTCTTCATTTCAAGAAGAAGAATTTCAAAAAATCAAGTTCCAAGCTTCCTTAATTGGTAAGATAATTATCTAGTACTCCTTGTGCATAGATATAGCAATCCTATAAGTTTAAGCCTCCAAATCATTCACAATCTTCTCCAAGAAATCAATGAAGAAGATAATGAATAGTGATTTCAAGATTTTTAACTTGATTTTTCTTGTTTTTCCTCTAAGATCCAAGCATCCCTAAGACATCTCAAGGCTTCTTAATGCTTCCTAGCTACTCCAATCACTTCAAGGAAGGTATAACATCTCCAAACCCTAGATTTACTTTGTATATTAGGACGATTTTGATTGTTATGGTAAAAGAGTAGCTTGATGCTTGCATGTTTAGAGTTTGGGTTGGAGTTGTAGTAAATTGGATGTTGAATCTTGTTGATTAGTAAAGGACTTAAGTATAGTTTTAAATTCAAGTTTAAGAATAAGTAAAAATTGTTAATGTTGAGTTGTTGGGGCTGTTATGATGTAGTATGGATGGAGTTTTGATTGGGTTGTTAATTGGGGTTGATTGGTGGATGATTTGGAATGGTATAAATTTGGGAAATCGCGTAAACATAGCCGTCGTAATGTCCGATTTACTTTAGACTGCTTTTGTTCATAACATTAGGACCCGAGAACTCCCTGCTAGGTTTTTACCATTGCCATGTTTAGATAGTTCATGTTACGAGCTTCATTTTGATATGTGGTTTGTTTGATTCCGATGTACGGTTTAGGTGAAACGGCCGTTTTAAGTAACGACGTTTCACGAACGAACCATTACCCCTCACCTTACTTTGAAACATAGGTTAAAGACCTTAAAGGACTAATTGGAGTATGAAACAATTATGTTAAGAGGATTAGGCAGTTGGTAAGGTACTCGTGAAAGAATTACCTTAAAAATTGTAATGGTTAATTTATTAAAAATGGTGGAGCCGAGGGTACTCGAGCGACTTAAGAGAATCAGTAAGCGCAAAGCGAGCGTTAGAGTCTAATTTGGTTAAAGTATAGATTTACAAGTGACTTTGGTTTAATTCCAACTTACATGTTGTTTATAGGTTACCAGACTCGTCCCGAGCCATTTGTAACCCCCAGTCGCCCAGGCAAGTTTTCTACCCGTATAACCGTTGTGATGTATATGTGTATATGCATGATCTTGTGATAAATGCATATTTGTTATTAGCAAATTCTTGCGATATATTGTAACATGTGATATGGTATATATGCATGCCTATTTCGTATTCTTGATTTATATATCTGTTCGTTCAAATGCTTATTAGTTGCATAATACCTTGCTAGAGATAAACGGAATTTGAGTATACCCTTAGTATAGGGGATCAAAAGGTGAACTTTTTCTAAAACCGGGAGGCGAGGCTCCCGAGTATAATATATATATATATATATATATATATATGAATAGTTTTTAAAACTATTAATCGAATAAGGTTTATTCGATAACTTTATATTATTTAATGAATATTACTTGAATATTCATTCGAGGACTTATGACTCACTTTATATTATTTAATGAATATTACTTGAATAATCATTCGAGGGCTTATGACTCAGTTTATATTATTTAATGAATATTATTTGAATATTCATATGAGGACCTATGACTCCGATTATTTTCTGAGATATATTCTTTATTTTGTTAAAGAATAAGGTGTCGATAATCAAACTTATTTTTGATTATTCAAATAAAGATAGTACTTTCGTATAAGTATATATTTGGTTATTTAATACTCATTTCAAGTATAAGTTTTACAACTTCTATCTCAATTATTTGTATACATATTATTCTTTATGGGAATATTATTTAAATAATAATATTCAGATATTTTCTAATATATTGGGACTGATTTACTTTATTAAATCAACATTACTCCAAACACTCTTTAAAGTATTTTCGAGTCTTTAAAATGATTTTTAAAAGTTAGAGCGGATCCCAAAACTCATTTTTATATATTTAAGATCTTCCTTTTTAAAGGGGATTTAAATACTCGCTCAAAACCAGAGGGATCCAGCTCTGTGGTGTATTTTATATTCGCAACAAGGTTGCGGTTTTGGTAAATGAATTGATTACTTACCCAACGTTCGGGAAGTAAGTCCATCTATCGAGTCGGCATAAGCAACATGGGCTCAGTGGGCATCCATGATAGTGTAAGTGGCTCAGTAGGAGTCCATCAAATGCGTAAGTGGCTGAGTGGCAGTCCAGCATAAGGTCCTATTGCGACCAGGGTGATGACCAGTGGGGAATTCGTCAATCTACTAGTAGAAAAGGTTACTTATTGGTATCTTTGCCTGATCAGCAAGATATCGGGTTTATGCCACAGTTCTTTTTCCTTCCAAAAATTTATTGGATATTACAAACTCTGTTCATACCTTACATGACAGAGGTTTCCAGGAACTGTATAAAGAAGGTATATATGTGGATATATATATCGGAACTTAATGAAGTATATCATAGCTTCATTTCCTTCAATAATACTGCAAAGATTTAATCTATTCAAATCTTGTCTCGTAGTCTCATCTATGTGATGAACTGTTGAAAGCTCATTATACTTTGAACAGTGGTAGTTCAAGTAGCTTTATAAATGATATAAGTATAGTGAAGTATTTGGTAACTTCATCCCTTGTTTTGCTTATATCCAGTAAGTAATTATCTTGCACTTGATAAAGGATTCTAGTAAGTTATCCATTTAGATACTTGCATTATTGTTTACACTATATATTATCTTGCGAGCTGTAATGCTCACTCTTGCTTTATTTCTTCATCACACAACAACAGTTAGGAAAGATGGCTAGACTCAAGCAGACCCAGCGCAAGAGCGTGGGAAGTGCCCCGCGCCTTCCCGTTGAGATCATAGCTGCTATAGCTGCAGAGGTAGATCTATCTGTAGATCAGACCTTCTACTTTTGGGAATCAATTATGTATAATTATAACTTGTGGCAGATAATGGCAATTAATTGTAAACTTATTAAGTAATCATTTTGGGTTGTAATAACTTTTAAATTGTGGATTCAAAGACTTGTACTTATTTCAATTTCATCTTTGAGACTATAACGAGTTGTGGTGTGTGTTAGTGTGGGGTCACAGCATAAGGTTAATTATTATTAATTAAGTGAAGTGATATTGTGGAAAGAAAGACCGTGACGACCCGGATCCCTGACCCCGGATCTGGGGGTGTTACAGAAATGGTATTAGAGCTAAGCGTTATAAACCTCAGAGATGATGCGACGATATAATAATAAACTCACAAAGATAATAAGAACTCTTGCCAAGTTCATGGTCGGACTACTTAAAGTAGCGCTGACAGTTAAAACCCTTACGGGAACCCTTATAAGTATCATGATAGTAACTTAGCTCGTTTAATGTGTAGACACATGAGATAGAGGACCCTGAGATGTTCGAACGTGAGCATGATGAGGCACTGCTAGATGTCGAGGATCAGGAGGAGCCTGAGATGGAGGAGGATGAGGAGGACCCCTCAGAGGAGTCAGAGACAGAGGTCATTGCTATTTCAGATGAGGAGGACCTGGATAAGGTCCCAGTAGCAGAGGAGCGTGTCGGAGCTATGGTAGTGTACATTGGTACCCCTTTACCCACACTCCCGGTGGTCAGAGCTCCTACCCCTCCACCACTATCTTGGATCCCCTATGATGATAGCTCAGAGACCCATACTTCCGAGCCTAGGCAGACCAAGGAGGCACCATCAGCGGCTCCAGATTCACCACCTCTCGACCCTGCCCATAGGCAGTCTTTGTTAGCCCACGGCTATGTTCAGGATGTACTGAGGACCCGAGTGGCTGTTGCTGAGGCCCGGCTGGATGAGGCCAGGAGGGAGTTGGATGCGGAGAGGGCGGGTAGGCATACCCGAGCTTATGAGACTAGGGCTGCTATACCCCGATCCTTGAGGAGGGAGCTGACGGGGATAGAGTTCACGTCCTGAGCGAGACTCAGATCACTCCAGGGGGACAGGCATGGTAGGATCTCCAGGCGGCAGGCTGACTATATCTTCCGTCGTGCGATGGAAAGGGTATGGGAGCTGACCCACTCCGGTGTGTGATTCAGGACTGACGATGGGATAGTCTAGTTGTCTAGTAAGTCGAGGCCTTTGTAAGAGCCAATTTTCCTGGATAGTTGACTTGTATATAGCATCCCTTTTTCTGACTAGACAAATAGACTCTGGTGTATCACTTTTGGGACAGATGGCTGTAGCACTGTTGTACTTTTGACCAGATCAAACTATGTATTTCTCGCATTATGTATATATTTGTTTCCTTTCGGTTCAGTTCCTTAGTGACGAGATCACTGTTTTTATCATTATTATTACTGCACTTCTTATTACAACTGTCATAATATAATAGAATTGCGAGATACATTCTCCCCATTATAGAGCTATGCAAGGCACAATGTTGTGTATGATTGTGACCTAACGTTGAATTTCCCAATAATTTTTTTTTTATCAGTATCATGCCGCCAAGAAAGATTGAAACTAGGGCGAACCCTGGATCTGAGGACCAGGGAAGCCATAACCAGGACGATAGGAACCAGGAACACAGTGAAGAGGAAGATGAGGATTATGTGGAACAGAATGACTCCCTGTATGAAGAGGAAGAGGAAATATATGATGTTGAGGGATTTGAGATAGAGGCCGAGGAAGGAGAAACTGAGGTTGAGCAACCAATACCAAACCCATGCATGGATCCCATGGGCCAGTTCATGCAACTACTAAGGCAGAACTTGGAACGTCAACCCAACCCACCCCCTCAAGGAAATAACAATGCTGTGGCAAACTCTTTCAGGGCTTTTAAGTCCCTTAAGCCCCCTGAGTTCCATGGATCAGCCGACCCAGTTGAGGCAAGGGCATGGTTAAAGGAAATGGAGAAATCCTTTGAGATTTTGAGTACCGATGAGGCACAGAAGACTGTATTTGCTACCTACCTTCTGAAAGGAGAGGCTAACTACTGGTGGGAGGCCAAGAAAAACATGGAGACAGATGCTATCATAACCTGGGAGAGGTTCAGTCAGTTGTTTCTGGGAAAATATTTCCCGAGGTTTATGGAAAACCAGATGGAGCTCAAGTTCTTGGAGCTAAAGCAGAATAACTTATCTGTAGCAGAGTATGAAGCGAAATTTACTGAGTTATCAAGATTTGTGCCGGAATTTGTAAGCACCGAGGAAAAGAAAGCTAGGAGGTTTCAGCAGGGACTGAAACCGTGGATTCAGAATAGGGTGGCAATCCTTGAGCTTACGGATTATGCCACTCTGGTGCAAAAGGCAATAATTGTAGAAGCCGGAAGTGAACAAATCCAGAAGGAAAGAGAGAAGAAGGGAATAAAGAGGAAAAATATGAGCATGGGTGGGGTTTCCGCAGGAAGGAGCTTCCCAACTAGATTTAATCGAGGAGCAGTGTCCCTACCGGGAAAGAACACTGGGTTTAAGCGGCCAATGAGCGTGAATGTGAGCCAGAGCGGCCAGAAGTCAAGAATGTCCTATTCCAACCAGTCTCAACCCCCATTGCCAGCCTGTAACACTTGTGGAAGGATGCACACTGGGGAGTGTAAAGGAAAGCCAGTTACCTGCTTTAAGTACGGTCGAGAAGGTCACTATTCAACTAAGTGCCCTTCATCAACCCCTGCCGTCATTCCAACCACCACTTGTCATCAGTGTGGACGCCTGGGTCATTGGAAGAGGGAATGCCCAATGAACAAACCAGCAGCTTCAGGAGCCAGCAGGGCTGCCTCCAATAAGCCACCTACTGCGAGGACTTTCAACATGACAGTCCAGGATGCTATGAAAGACTCAGATGTGATAGTAGGTACCCTTTCTCTAAATTCAGTCAGTTCAAATGTTTTATTTGATTCGGGAGCAACTAAATCTTTTATATCAAAGGACCTTGCACGTAAGTTAAGACATAAGGCTGAACCCTTGGTAGAACCCTTGCAAGTAGAAATAGCCAATCATGAAATTATTCCTGTTAACCAGATTCACCCCGCCTGTGAGTTAGGCATAGGGGAGCAATCTTTTAGTGTTGATCTGATTCCTTTTAAATTAGGGGAGTTTGATGTAATTTTGGGAATGGACTGGCTATCTAGCAATGATGATCAGATAGACTGTAAGGGGAAGAAGGTTAAGTTAAATATCCCAAGAAAGAAAGAAGTTATATTTAGAGGAAAGAGGCAGACGCATAAATTTTTGACTATGGCCCAGGCCAGAAGGATGCTACGAAAAGGAAATGAGGCTTACCTAGCCTATGTGGTGGACACGCAGAAGGAGGTGCCCAACTTACAAGATATTCCGGTAGTCAATGAATTTGAAGACGTATTCCCACAAGACCTTCCGGGATTACCACCCGATAAAGTGATTGAATTTGCTATTGAGTTGGCCCCAGGGACGGCGCCAGTTTCAAAAGCACCTTACCGGTTAGCCCCATTAGAAATGAAGGAATTAGCTACCCAATTGGAGGAACTCTTGGATAAGGGTATGATAAGACCCAGTGTGTCTCCGTGGGGAGCACCGGTGTTATTTGTTAAGAAGAAAGATGGGAGCATGAGGCTGTGCATCGACTATCGAGAGTTGAACAAGCTAACCATAAAGAACAGGTACCCGTTACCTAGATTAGACGATCTGTTCGACCAACTAAAGGATGCTGTTTATTTTTCCAAGATTGACCTGAGAACTGGATAACACCAACTAAAGATTAAACCCGAAGATATTCCCAAGACAGCGTTCCGTACCAGGTATGGGCATTATGAGTTCTTGGTAATGTCCTTTGGATTAACCAACGCCCCAGCGACTTTCATGGATTTAATGAACAGATTATTTAAGAAGTACTTGGATCAGTGTGTGATAGTTTTTATCGATGATATTTTAATCTACTCAAGGACTGAGGCAGATCATGCAGAGCATCTGAGGATAGCTCTAGGAATACTCAGAGAGGAACAGTTATTTGCCAAATTCTCGAAGTGTGAATTCTGGCGGAATGAAGTACAATTTTTAGGACATGTGATCAATAAAGAAGGAGTATTGGTCGACCCCTCCAAGATAGAGGCGGTCTCAAATTAGGAAAGGCCAACCACACCCACAGAGGTAAGGAGTTTCATAGGATTTGCCGGCTACTATCGTAGATTTGTACATGACTTTGCGAAGATCGCAACCCCTTTGACACGACTTACTCGTAAGATAGAAAAGTTTGAATGGATGGAAAAATGCGAGAACAGTTTTCAGGAATTAAAGAGAAGATTGGTGACGGCCACTGTGTTGGCGTTGCCAGACGAAAAAGGAGATTTTGTGATATATAGTGACGCGTCGCACAAAAGATTAGGGTGTGTGCTTATGCAGCACGGTAAAGTGATTGCGTATGCGTCGAGACAACTGAAGGAATACGAGATTAGATATCCTACTCATGACCTTGAGCTCGCGGCAATAGTTTTTGCCCTAAAAATTTGGAGGCACTACTTGTATGGAGAGAAGTGCGAGATTTTCACAGACCATAAGAGCCTCAAGTACATATTCATGCAGAAAGAGCTCAATATGCGCCATAGGAGATGGTTAGAGCTAATCAAGGACTATGATTGTAAGATTCTCTATTATCCGGGAAAAGCCAATGTGGTGGCTGACGCCCTCAGTAGGAAGGAAAGGCTCAGAATGATAATGACTTCGGAGGAATTAATCAGGGATTTCGAAAGAATGGAAATAGAAGTAAAGGTAACCGAAACCGGAACTGAAAAGCTTTTTGAGATCTCAATGCAGCCAGAGTTATTGGAAAAGATCAGATTGTGCCAAGAGAAAATAATGAATGAAGGCAGAGAGTCAATGACTGGAGAAGAGATCCATACTGAGAAAGATGATAAAGGGATAATGAGGTACTCCTACCGGATTTGGGTTCCGAACGTTCAAGAGCTTAAAGATGAGATTTTGGATGAAAGCCATAGTTCAAGGTATTCAATTCACCCGGGAAGCACCAAGATGTATAGGGATTTGAAGGAATATTACTGGTGGCCCAATATGAAGAGGGACGTAGCAGAATGGGTAAGCAAATGTTTGACTTGCCAAAGAGTAAAGGCAGAGCACCAGAGACCCAGTGGACTTTTACGACCCCTGGAGATTCCCGAATGGAAATGGGAACAGATAGCCATGGATTTTATTGTCGGTTTACCAAGGACAAAAGCCAACCATGATGCCATATGGGTGATCATAGACCGACTGACAAAGTCAGCTCATTTAATTCCTATCAATGAGAGATACACAGTCGATAGACTGGTGGACATTTACCTTAAGGAAATAGTGATGCGACATGGAGTCCCAGCGTCCAATATCTCAGACCGAGACCCCAGGTTCTGAAAGGAATATGTCCTAAGTCCAATCATGTATTAGGATTTAGGAATAACTTCCTGTGTAATCTGTTTTGATTTCATTGATATTAATAAAATACTTGTTTTGTTTTTATTACGGGCTTTATCTATTTAAGTGTTTAAATAAGATATACCATAGTTTAGAGTAAAGCTTTTTATGGATTATGATGAGATCATAATAGTGAGACCTAAAAGATGATAACTCTAAACTTAAATAGTTCCTGGTCGTAGGATTACTAACTGGTAATTAATAATCCACAGAGATCGGTACATACTATGCTTGCTTCATTATGAAGGATGTCTGTTCTCATAGACATTTGTGTGGTGACACTATAGCTAGTATGTAGGTGCTTATTATAGAATAAGTTCACTGAACATGACTCGCTCAGCTGAACAACTGATGGAGTTCACTCACGTGTCAGCAGTTGTTCACATAGTGATAGTTGTACAAGTATCCTTAGACTTGAGGTCATCATAGTCATCTTGTGTACACTGAACTATGCTTTGGTTTAGTTCTTAGTCTCCAGGGACAATTATTAGGGCTCTACTGGGTATAGGAATTTGTACACGAAGATAGTGTATGATCAATAAAGGATCTACCCCTTCCAGTGAAGGAAGCGAATGTTCAAGGCTGATCCACTTATGCTAGTTCAGGAATCTCTGGCCAGAGTGAATGAAATTAGAAAGGAGTTTCTAATTTGCATAGAACTAAGCATAGTAAATGGTAAGCAAGTGATTAAATTAGATAGGCTTGACACGAGATCCATGCCTTGTATTTAATCGGGACATTGTAGGGTAGAAGGAGTTTATTGTACGGTAACTATTCACTGAATAGGTTCTTGGTATTCTAAGCAGTGAATTCATATTATCCGGATAGTCGCGATATGCTGAGAAGTATCCCTCACGATGTAGAATAAATGTGATTAATTAATTAATCATATTTAATAAATTAGAGAATTTATATAAATAATGATAAAATAGTTTTATTATTATTTATTTCTACTACCGGCTTAATATTGAACCTACAGGGTCACACCATAAAAAGAGAATGATTTAATGGTGGAGGAATTAATTAATAATGGCTAATAATTATTTATTTGTGAAATAAATAATTAATTGGCAAATTTAATAATTGATTAAATGAGATTTAATTGATTATAAATAAATTAAGAAAAGTTCTTAATATTATTAATTAAGGATTTAATTTTTTGGAAATTAAATCAAGAAAGAGAATTATTTCTAAAGTGTTTAGAAAAAGGATTAATAATTAAAAGGTGTTTTAATTATTAATGAGAATAATAAATGGGATAATAATAATAATATTTATGGAAAAATTTCAGCTGAAAATTTTGCCTATAAATATACTATTATAAACCCTATTTTTGATTCTAACCCCAAAATTTTATAAAACCTAATTCTCTCCACCTCCTCCTCCTCCTTAACGTCATTTTCTTGGTGGATACCGGTGGAGTGCTTCACGTTTGAGGAGCAGCTGCTAAGAATCTTCGATCGTTGCTTTTGGATCGCATATTAAAGGTTAGTAATCGATTTATATATTTTTACCACGATTTATATGCTTTTATTTGGATTTTATATGTGTAAAAGTGTTTTATCATGCCTCCGCTGCGATTAAAATCCAACACTGGTATCAGAGCTTAGGTTGTATGCATATAGATCTGTGGTAAAAATTTCAGAATTTTATGTGCTTGTATGAATTAATTATGATTTTTACAAGTTATATCATGGATTAATTTTGTCTGATGAGAAATCGTTTCTCAGAATAATTTTGAATGCTGATATGGGTTCTACAAGTGTTGTAGATCATCTGGGTATTTTTTTCATAATTTTATGATGTATAGATTATTTATTATGAATTTTTGAAGTTGTTGCAATTAAATTCGTAATTAAATAATCATATATATATAAATTGTAAGTATGTATATATATTTGTATATCTGCATCTGCTGTGGCTGTCTGTGTTGCACGGAGAAAGACAGAGTTGACAGGGATGGCGGCACGGAATTCCTTGCGAGAAAAGACGGCGACTGCTGAAAAAGGGCGAAGGACCGCGCGTCTGCCACGCGCGCGTGGGGTTCACGCGCTCCAGGCCCACGCGCGGCGCGTGTCAGCCACGCGCTGGTCAAAGGTCAGATGACATGCTGACGTCAGCACAGGGTTTCGGGCGCGTGAGGCGCGTGTGCGCGTGGCGGCACGTGGACGGGAATCTAACACGCGGCTGACAGCGCGTGTGCGCGTGGGGGCGCGTGGGAGACGTTTCGGCGCGTGAGGGCGCGTGGTAGCTCAGAATAGGGCGATTTTGGTGCCGTTGGATTCGTCTTTTCGAGACGCTTCTAAAGGTATATTATATGATATTTTATTAAATTGTTTCGAACTGTTTATAGCTAACAGAAGTGTTTTTAAGCTATTTTTGACTGTTTTAATTGCTTTTAAATGCTTCATGTGATACATAGAGATGTATAATGCTTAGACTAATGTGCTAGATGATATAACATGCCTACCTTGATGTTTATTCATGTTTATATATATGATATATGCTTAGTTTATCATGCGATGATAGATTTAGGTGAACTTAAATGAACATAAGGCGCTTGTTAGACAATCTAGTATAGTGAAATTGTTTCATAACCTTAATAATAATATTATGAATACAATTATGAGATTCTTGTATTTATGAAACACGTAATTGAATATGAATTTTCAATATGAGATAAAGGATGATTCTGTCAACAACAGATTTTTATCTGTAAGAAAGGGTTATTAAGTGACGCCTCTTGACAATGCTCCACCCGATCTGGGAATCATCTGATTATTGATTATTGATTTAAAATATTTAATTTAAAAGGAAGAATTTATTTATAATATGATTATGATTGTAACGTAATATAATCCCTCTAAAATTAAATAATATCAAGTAGTAATTGGCCAATGACACAACGGGCTTGTGTCGGTCATAGCCTTCCAATATAATAGAAAAGTAGTTCTTATTTTTGAATCATTGTCGGTTCGTGCTACAGCCGAGGGCTTTGATTTCGAAATAAGAAATACTTGTCTATTACATAGAGATGTGTACATTGAATAAGAATCTAAAGGTCTGTACGTGCCACAGCCGTGGGCCTTTGGGGACTGATTCAACTGTACGGAATGTTGGGTTAGACTTGACTTAGAATATTGAGTTTGTCGTGCCACAGCCGAGACTCAATTATTTAAGAGGCTAAAGTTTGATTAGGGAATAACATAAGATGTAATTGACAAGAGTTGTCTGCTTATTGAACATTACATGGCGGTTCGTGCTACAGCCGGGGTTGTGTAATGGAATGTAGGATCCCTATTCCCACTAGCATTATGAATGCTTAATTTTTCACGTAGGGGGTTGAATAAATTAGATAAACTAGTGGGAGCCACTTATGAATAAAGACCCGATTCATATAGTTTTTTAAAATGAAATCGAATATTTGCTAAGTGTTGTTATGTGTTTATCATTTACAGATTTACAATATACATTATGTCTTCTGTACTATCACTCAGGAGCATACTAGATGCTCACAAGTTGACTGATCCTAATTATGCTGACTGGCTTCGAAACTTGAGAATTGTTCTCAGGATTGAGAAGCTGGAATACGTGATTGACTCACCTAAGCCTACTGAACCTGCTAGCGATGCGCATAATGATGAACATGTTGTGTATCGTAAGTGGATAGATGATGCAAATATTGCTCAATGCATCATGCTAGCTTCCATGAATATTGAGCTACAGAAGCAACATGAGCATATGGATGCTCACACTATCCTCATGCATCTACAAGAGTTGTGTGATGTGGCGGGGAGGACAGCTCGATATGAGATATCGAAGGAGCTGTTCGGTTGTAGGATGTCTGAGGGATCATCTGTGAATGACCATGTACTTAAGATGATCAATTTGATTGAACGTCTTGGACAACTTGGTTTTGCCATGGATGGGGAGCTGAGCCAAGACTTGGTCTTGCAATCGCTTCCGAGTTCGTTCTCACAGTTTGTTGTGAACTTTCACAAGAATAAGTTGGATGTCAGCCTGCCTGAACTCCACAACATGTTGAAGACTGCGGAATCGAATTTTCCCCCTAAGAAGAGTTATGTTCTTCTAATTGGTGAAGGTTCCAATCCTAAGAAAAGGAAGAGGAACTCTTCCAAGAAGAAGAAAGTAGGTGAAGAAAAGCCGGTTCCACCAAAAGCTGAAGACCCCAAGAGCAAAGTTGTTTGCTTTCACTGTAACAAGGCGGGGCACTTGAAGAGGAACTGCAAGGTTTACCTTACAGAATTGAAGAAGAAGAAGGGTAATGAGACTGCCGCTTCTGATTCAGGTATGTTCATGATAGAAGTGAATATGTCATTAAGCCAAATTTTTACTTGGGTATTAGATACCGCCTATGGTTCTGACATCTGCAATTCGTTGCAGGGACTAAGGAGAAGTAGGACTCTTAAAGAAGAGGAGGTGATTCTACTGATGGGAAATGGAGCAAGAGTTGCTGCTGAAGATGTAGAATCATTTCATTTACATATGCCTACGGGCAAGACTATTGTTTTTTAAATAATTGTTATTTTGTTCCCTCGATTGTGAGGAATATTTTTCCCATGTTAGACTTGGCTGGATTTTCATTTATTATTGAGAATAATGAATGTTCTATTCTTAGAGATAATATTCTTTATGGACGTGGTACTTTAAATAATGGTCTGTATAAATGTGACATAATTTACTTCAGATTGAACAAACTAATAAAAGAAAAGGGATGATGAAAATCTCACTTTATTGTGGCACTGCAGTCTCCATTTAGTGGACATGGAGAGAGGGCTGCAGATTTGCTGGTACACACAGATGTATGTGGACCAATGTCTACGCAAGCCATGGGTGGATTGTCGTACTTCATTACTTTCATAGATGATAGATCTAGATTCGGATATGTGTTTGATGAAACACAAGTCTGAAGCCTTTGAAAAGTTCAAAGAGTATAAGTATGAAGTGGAGAAACAAACCAAACATAGTATTATAATTCTTCGATTAGATCGAGGTGGTGAATACTTGAATGGAGAGTTTCTGGATTATCTCAAAGTAAATGGTATAGTCTCCCAGTGGACGCCTCCAGATTGGTATCTGAAAGGAGAAATCAAACTTTGTTAGACATAGTTCGGTCCATGATGAGCTATGAGAATCTTCCAGTATTCCTATGGGGTTATGCATTGGAAACCTCAGCATATTTACTGAATAAGGTGCCTTCCAAATCTGTTCCTCAAACTCCGTATGAGATATGGAAAGAAAGGAAACCTAGTCTTAAACACGTTAAGATTTGGGGATGTCCAGCTTATGTCAAGAAAGTTGACCCAGATAAGCTGGAATATCGATCCGTAAAATGTAGTTTTGTGGGATATCCTAAAGAGACTTTAGGGTATTACTTTTACACCGATCATCGGGTGTTTGTCTCCAGACATGCTACCTTCTTGGAAAAGGAGTTTATCCTTGAAGGAAAGAGTGGGAGCAAAATTAAACTTGATGAAGTTCAAGAAGCACAAACTACTACGGATCAAGTGCAAACACCTGTTCTGACTGAACAACCTTCTGTGGAACAGCCCATTCGTAGGTCAGGGAGAGTGTCTCGCCAACCTGAGAGGTAGTATGGCCTTGTCATTGAGAATGACAATGAGTTGTCGATCATTGATGATGACGACCCTGTGACCTATAATGAGGCTATGAGTAGTGTTGACGCAAAGAAATGGCATAGTGCCATGAAATCCGGAATGAAATCTATGTATACGGGATACAAAAGAATGATTAGAGCAGATGGCCAGGTGGAGACCTTTAAGTCCAGGCTTTTGGGAAAAGGATTTTGTTGTATATATATGTATATATATGTATTTCTCTGAGTATATATATATGTATATTCTGTTGTATATATATATGGCTGTAAATATACAACTGTTGGCTGTTGGCTGCTGGTTTGAGGCGGTGGAACGGAAGACAGAGTACAGTACGGTGACACGGAATTCCGTGCGAGAAAAGATGGCGACTGCTGAAAAAGGGCGAAGGACCGCGCGTCTGCCACGCGCACGTGGGGTTCACGCGCTCCAGGCCCACGCGCGGCGCGTGTTAGCCACGCGCTGGTCAAAGGTCAAATGACATGCTGACGTCATCAGATGACGTCATGCTGACGTTAGCACAGGGTTTCGGGCGCGTGAGGTGCGTGTGTGCGTGGCGGCACGTGGACGGGAATCTGACATGCGCCTGATAGCGCGTGTGCGTGTGGGACGCGTGGGAGACGTTGTTTCGGCGCGTGGTAGCTCAGATTTGGGCGATTTTGGTGCCGTTGGATTCATCTTTTTGAGACGCTTCTAATGGTATATTATATGATATTTTATGAAATTGTTTCATACTATTTATAGCTAACAGAAGTGTTTTGAAGCTGTTTTTGACTGTTTTAATTGCTTTTAAATGCTTCATGTAATACATAGAGATGTATAATGCTTAGACCAATATGCTAGATGATGTAACATGCCTACCTTGATGTTTATTCATGTTGATATATGCTTAGTTTATCATGCGATGATAGATTTAGGTGAACTTAAATGAACATAAGGCGTTTGTTAGACAACCTAGTATAGTGAAATTGTTTCATAACCTTAATAACAATATTATGAATACAATCATGAGATTCTTGTGTTTATGAAACATGTAATTGAATATGAATTTTCGATATGAGAGAAAGGATGATTCTGTCAACAACAGATTTCTATCTGTAAGAAAGGGTTATTAAGTGATGCCTCTTGACAATGCTCCACCCGATCTGGGAATCATCTGATTATTGATTATTGATTTGAAATATTTAATTTAAAAGGAAGAATCTCTTTATAATATGATTATGATTGTAACGTAATATAATCCCTCTAAAATTAAATAATATCAAGTAGTAATTGGCCAATGACACAACGGGCTTGTGTCGGTCATAGCCTTCCAAGTTAAATATGAGTACCGCGTACCATCCCCAGACGGATGAGCAGAGTGAAAGGACCATCCAGACATTAGAGGATATGTTGAGAGTCTGTGCAATAGACTTTAAAGGAAGTTGGGATGATCACTTTGTTATTTCTAGAGAACTAACAATGAGATTTACAGAAGGGGGGTTGAATGTAAATCTCAAAACTTTTTCAAGTTTTGAGCAGTTTATAAAGACTGTGTGTTCAAGATGAACAAGTGTGTGAATTGCTTTAAGCTGATACAGACAGATATATATTCAAACACAAATGTAAAGAACACAATAAACCTTTAAAAACTTTTCTGGTGGATTTGTTGTTCCACCAGAGATGGTATTTCAGAAATTCTGTGATCTAAGAATTTGATCACAGCTGCATCCTAGTACAAACTAGATAATTTTTCTCTCAAGATTTTTCTAAACAGCTCTGGAAAAATTCTTATCTAATTACTAGCTACTACTTGGTTTATATGTTACCAAGTTTACAAGTGAGACAT